>NC_033799.1:37046849-37144276 GCF_001876935.1 Asparagus officinalis | reverse complement strand
CTGAGAATTTTCCAGAGACTTTGGCGGTCGACCGTGGCGGTCGACCGTGGGAAAATTCGAGCTGACGGTCGACCGTGGCGGTTGATCGCGAAAGTTTCTGTAGGCTCCGTAGGTTAAAAACAAAGGCGCGGTCCACCGTGGCGGTCGACCGTGAACTGACACATGAACAGAATAGTTTGAAAGATCTTTATCTGATTTTAAAACACTGTTTAAAAATATCAAATAAATTCCAAAAATTATGAAACTTTGGGAAATGATTGTAGACATGATAATACACATGCTACGAAAACTGATTTTCAAAAAGGACTTCCCAAATGAGAAATATGATCATTTTATAAAAATAGTCCAAAACACGAAAATGTAAACATATGAATTTTGACATTTAGGCTAAACCATGTTTTGAAACTTTGCACAATGATTATGTAGACTTAATACAATATGTATATGTGTAAGATTAAGATAAAACATGTTTATTAGTGACATATTTATTTAAATAAAATAGATAATGAGGGTATAAAAATATAATAAAATATGATGATTACCTACAAAAATATAAAAGGATCATTATGGGTTTACATTTGTCAATCTCAACAAAGAAATATATCTAGATGAGAAATTCATTTTCGCATAACATGCTTATTAGTACTTCTTTGTGAAGATCCGAATGTCATAACTGATTAGGTGGTGCTGTAGAAGAAGCCAATATTCATTGTTCTTCCTAATAACAGTGAAACAAATGATGAGGAAAATGAAAATAATTTCAATGAACTAATTAGGTCATCTGATGACATTTGGCAAGATTTCTCCTACACACAAAATGTGTTTCTTGATATTATTGATCCTAATACTTAAGTCAACATTTTGAATCTTATTGTGGGTGAAGCCTCGGGTTTAATTGAGCAAACAAATAGAAGACAAACAATAGCAAATATATGCAAACGATCTAATGGAAAATAATTGTAATAGGTATGAAATAATGTATACTTCATTATTATTTAAAAAAATCTGATAAAGTAAATTGCAAGTAAATGTTTATCTTATGTGCATGTATATATTTATTGTTAAGTATCTTACTAATTTAATTTGTAGATGAGGAATGTGACGCTTTTAGTAAGGATCATGATCAATCATAAAGTATGACCCCGGGCACAGGTCATGCTGAGGAGACATCGCTACCACCGTCTCCTAATGCAAGTGTTTACTATTTAATATTTTATAGACTTGGATTATCGAACACCCGGCTCGTCAGGTGCACCACCAGCACCAATCCCTGGATAGGTATTAAGTAGTTAATATTTCATAATGATCAATTATATTTGTATATATATTATCTTCTTTTATTGTGTAGATGACTCGTGGACACCCTCATTTTCATCATCTACATTTTAGACCGGGTTGTGTCCCAAGAAATCTAAGTTTCACAGTCTACCCTTCCCTCAGGGCTTGCTTGAGTCCAAAGTTGAAGCAATAAAGAACTACCCATGTGTTGTGAGAAAATTACATGAATTAACACCTATGATAAAGGCTAGAAAAGCCCTTGCACTCACAGCCAAAAATAAGGAGATCACAAATGATAAATTTAACAGTACACTTTATCTGATCATATTTATACATTATGTACTATGTTATCATATTGTAGGTGCTAATTCAGATCGCATGGACGGACGACGTGGTGGGAACAAGCTTTATTCCAAACAATCACCAAGAGGCATGAGAGCCATTATTCAGTAGAACAAGGATGTATTACATGTTGGGTCTTGGTCGTCAAGATTCAATAATTATATTGGAGTCCTCCTACATAGAGCAAGCACCATCAATCCTTATTTTAAATTATGTGAACTACCATGGATGGCCGACGAGGAGATATTGATAGAGCTTATGGTACCTTCTACATTACTTTTATCACGTTATACCGTAGGGGATACGATGGTTTATTACTCCGATGCCTTTCGAGCAAAGAAGCAGAAGAAGTTATGAAGGAAGCACACGAAGGAGAATGTGGTGCGCATCAACTCGGTCCTAAACTGTATGATCGCATCAGAAGAATGGGATACTACTGGCCCACAATGGTTCGTGACGCGATCGAGTACGCCCGAGAGTGTCATGCTTGCCAAATACATGCAAATTATATGCATCAACCGCCAGAGCAGTTGCATACGTCAACCACTTCGTGGCCGTTCGAGACTTGGGGTATGGACATAGTCGGTCCTATTTTTCCCCCTTCAGTCAAAGGTGATCGGTTCATCCTCGCGATCACAGATTACTTCTCAAAGTGGGCTGAAGCGATTCCGCTTAGAGAAGTGAAGACGAACAACGTCATCAATTTCATCAAGCATCATGTCATCTACAGACACGGCGTGCCAAGAAGGATCATTCATGACAACGGTCCACAGTTCATAAGCAATGCCTTCGTCAGATTCTGCGACAAGTTCAAAATCGAAGATGTTTCGTCGACAGCTTACTACCCCGCTGCGAACGGATTAGCTGAAGCGTTTAACAAGACGATCATTAAGATCCTGTCCAAGCTCGTGAAGACCAATAAACGAGACTGGGATGACAAACTTGGTGAAGCACTCTGGGCTTATCGCACCACTATACGCACGCCCACAGGTGCCAGCCCGTATTCGCTGGTGTACGGATGTGAAGCCGTGCTACCGCTAGAAATCCAGATTCCATCCCTTCGGATTGCCCTCGCAACGGAGTTGACAACGGAGGAACAACATCAGAAGCGTCTCGAAGAGCTTGAGAGGCTGGATGAAAGGCGATTGGAAGCTCAACAACAAATTGAGTTCTATCAGGCCAGGATGTCTAGGGCTTTTAACAAAAGAGTCCGACAGAGAAGCTTCAAGGAAGGAGATCTGGTCCTCGCTGCTCGCCGACCGATAATCCTCACCTCCAAGAAGAAAGGTAATACCGATATCAATCAATGCTTGAATTTTGTCCTTGAGGGTATAACACATCTTGGTGGGGTGATGGACCCGCCTATGGAAGACATAATATTTTGGGTCTGTAGTCCTCTTGGCTTCCGCATGATCGGTAATTAGAGGTAACTTGATTTTGTTGTTCTCTAGGAGATATTTGAAGATGGCAGGCACCTCATCTTCCTTGAAAGAATACTCCTTCGGGAGTCTTGGCTCAGAAGTCTTCTCTTGCCTTTGAGGTCACTACTGCTATTGGGACGATGACTGCTGCGGTGCTTGCTATTGTTGTTGTAGTTAGAATGTTTGGTTCGTGTCTACTACAGTCACTGGCACCTTCCCTCTACCACAAGGAATGAAGTTTTGCTTCGGAGGATGTGTCGTCGGTTGGCCCCTCTCAGCCTTCTTCCTCTTGAGGAAGCGTTCAACCTGTTTTCCATGTACCATCAACTCTTTCCAAGTTTTGGACGGCGCTACTCCCATGGCTTCCAGCGCATCCAAGGAGATATTATTGTGACAAGTTTGGAGGATGAACTCCTCCGTGACCGGATCTTGACAATTCATCGCCTTGTTCCGAAAGCGCTTGAAGAAGTTCTTGACTGACTCCCCATCTTTCTGCTTCTCATCGAAAAGTGTCCCGATTGACACTTTAGTGTCATCATCGAAGAAATTGGTGAGAAACATACTTTACATATCGTTCCAACTGTTGATACTCCTCGGCTTAAGACGGCGGTATCAATTGAAAGTGGCCCCGTGAAGGGTGCCAACGAATGACAGGACCATCAAAAGTTCATTGCCAGAGATTACGCCTAGGTAGGATTTGAAATAAATTAAATGCTGAGTGGGTGACCTTCTCCCATCGAACAACGTGAAGTTAATTAATTTGAACTTCGCCAGATACAGAATTGATTCTCACTCTTTTGGGTATGGACACGGGATACTAGCCTTCTTCACCTCTTGGGCGGACATCAAGGCATTGATTATGCTCTCGAGGTCCTTCATCTTCTTATCCTCGCCCGCATTTTTCTTTGGGGGTTGTTGATGAGACTGAGAAGGCTCAACTAGACCACCCAAGTGTTATAGTTGTTGGGAGGGGTGTCGGCAAAAATGTGCTCATCCACCTCTGGGTCGCTATCGACTATACTGGCTTGAACGGGCACAACATTTTGATAGCTGGACTCGGCCTGTTGGCTGGATTCAGGTAGTTGATGTAATAGAGCCTAAAGTTGTTGGGCATGTAACTCCCTCACCCGTTGCATGTTCAACTCTATTTCCATCTTCATTTCAGCTTGCATTTATTCTTGTTGCTTAGTCAGAGATTCTTGAAGCATTAGAGCCAACTAGTTGGGAGTGGTTGTGAATGCCTCTCGAACTCGTCCTGTACTGGACACCGTATTATCTGAAGAAACTACGGAGCAAGCGTCCGATGCTTCAACACCTGAGGACAGTCCTCTCTGCATCCTCTCATAATCCCTACGCCTAATAGTTCCGAAGCGTAGCCGAGTTAGATGCTAGGATATCCCCGAAAAAAGAATCGGGACTAGAATGTCGTGCTCACTTCCCTTTATCGGCCATATTAATGGTAACTCCTAGAAGTTCGTCATCTTGACCGGCTGATCTTCTTTTGCGGAAATGCCTTGGCTTAGGCTTTAACGTTTTAATGGAAAGTCTTTTAAATACTGAGACCCTCTGTGGAGTGGACTTTGGGTAGCTTCACTCTAATAATACTGCCCTGATAAGCCTCTCACAAGAACAATGAGAGTTCTTTTCTTTGGTATTTCTCTTTCGAGACTTATTCGTACCCCCAGTCCGATAGTACAACTCATCGGCATGATGACCAGAGCAACCTATCGGCTGTTGGTTTGAATCCTTAGGTATAACATCTTCTTTTGATGGACGTGCTTTCTTTCGAGGGTATAGAGCCTTATTGGCATTCTCAGGAGTCATATGTTTGGAATCACCCCATTGCGAGTGTGGAATCTCAATAGGCTCCCAGATTTGAACACGCAATCCCAAGCGGGTGGCGATAGGAACTCACTTTGGCTTGATGGGAGGAGGCATATGACCCCCAGCCTGAAGAGTCGCTTGGGATTTTTTCACTGGACCCAAGCGTTCTTTAACCGAATCTTTTCCTCGATCCTCATGCAAAGGACCAAGGTGATCCGCCATCATAATCTTGAACTTGGACAGATCAACGCTGCTATGAGGCTTCATTGGAGGTACGGAAGAGACAGGAGCAGGAAAAGAAGCTGACGGAAGTAGAGATACAGCTGCGAGAGCAGCCTTTTGGGCGAGACACCTCAGAGTGTCTCAACCTGCGAGACACTCTAAAGTGTCTCGGCCATCAGACAGTGGTTCGGCTATTTTCTGAGTTGATTTTGATACCGTTTCAGACATTAGCATCCAGACTTGGCGTGGTTTTGGTGATTTTTGGCCACCTCTTCTTTTTGTAATTCATGTGCCTTATGCATAAGAATACATGTGTGCACGAGAAGTGCATAATGTTTCTAGATGCGTTCCTCAAGAGTTGAACAAGTCCTTATGACACAGACCTATTTGTTGACTGGCGACTTGGAGGAAGAGTCAGTTGATTGCCGTTGAGGCGGCTGAATCGTTTGCCGTCTACTAAACTCTAGATCCGTGTGATAACGGATCCCATCAACCGGCTCCAAGGCTTTGGCGAACTGACGTACGAGACGTTGGTGCTGCCTCTGATGAGCACTCTTTGTTAGAACTGGTACACCTTCAGCAAATAACTCCTTGACTGAAAAGGAGTTGTTACAAGCAGAAATTCCAGCTTTATTGAACTCTGGATGGGTGTTGCGAGGGGTAGCCTCAGCAACTGATGCGGTATAAACATGTACCAAAAAGGTTGCAAGTGTACAACCGTGTCAAGTTATAGTATTTAAGATATCGATCCCACGAGGAAGGTGTTTTGTAGGAGAAAATATAAAATTGGTTCTTATGTTGTGTGCGTGACAAAATAGGAGTGATGAGTGAATGTGATTGTGGAGAGATAGAGAGAGTGGAAGTGATAGTGTGTAAATCGGCACGAAATATAAGTGAGAGTGGATGTGACAAAGAATGAATATGATCAATAAGGCAAGAAGGAAAAAGAAAATAAAAATCAAGAATAAAGAAAATAAAATTCAAGAATAAAAGAAAATACAAGAAATTAAAGATGGTGGATTCAATTATAGATATGAGTAATCTAAAATTGAACCCACTTCTTAGAAAATGGTGATTCCCTAGAGGGTTCTAGTCTAAAGGTGAATCAAACAAAATAAAAATAAACAAAAAGAAAAACTAAACCCAAGAGGGTTCTAGCCTCAAGGTGAATAGTGTAAGAATTAAAAATCTAACTACAAAATAAATTGCAAAATCTAAACTACAAAATAAAATTGCAAAAATTAAATGCAAGAAAATAAATCTATTCTATAAGCATGAAATAAATCTAAGGCAAGAGGGTTCTAGCCTCTTGGCTATTTAACAAGAAAATAAAATCTAACTATGAGCATAGAAATAAATCTAAACTAATAAGCAATAAAAAAGAAATAAAAGAGAAAAAAAAACCTTCAAATAATTCTCCATCTTCATCTTCATCTTCATCATCCAACAAAGAGAAGAAGAGAAAAATTTAAAGTGGTGAAAAAATTATTATTATTAATTGCAACAAAAAGTTACAATTTTGGAAGGCCTTCTCAATTAAGAGTAGCCCTCCTCTCCAAAAGGAGTTTACAAAATTTTCACACCTCTAACCCCTCACTCTCAACCCCTATTTATAGTAAACATCAGTGAATGAGAGCCATTGGATCAAACTTGAGCCCCAAGACAAGCAAAATCAGCCATTGACGCGCGCTACAGTAATCTGGTATCGATGCAGGCATCGATGCAGGTATCGATGCCAGAAACCTCTAAATAATTCTTCATCTCCATCTTTATCATCCAACAAAGAGAAGAAATATTTAAAGTGGTGAAAAAATTATTATTATTAATTGCAACAAAAAGTTACAATTTTAGAAGGCCTTCTCAATTAAGAGTAGCCCTCCTCTCCAAAAGGAGTTACAAAAATTTTCACACCTATAACCCCTCACTCTCTACCCCTATTTATAATAAACATCAGTGAATGAGAGCCATTGGATCAAACTTGAGTCCCAAGACAAGCAAAATCAGCCATTGACGCGTGCTACAGTAATCTGGTATCGATGCAGGCATCGATGCAGGTATCGATGCCAACATCGATGCCCACATCGATGCCGACATCGATGCCCACTATTTCCAAATTCTGATTTCACGGATAGCTTCATCTCGTCGAGATAGGCGATTTTCATATATTATATGTTAAATTCCGCCTTCCGGATTAGGAGATATCGTCGTTTCTTTGTGGCCAACCATTTTGAATATGATTTCTTTTCATATTGGATTTTTGATTTTCTCCGGCTTCTACAGGCTACACAACTTCATTCTGGGCTTTTGGATAATTTGGAAATTGATTTTCCAATGTGCTTCTTTGCTTCATTTCTTCATTTAATCAATGGGTTTTTGTTGAGAGATGAGAGTTTGAGATTTATTCTTCATTAACCTGCAATTAAAAGATAAAAATAATTATTAGTGGTATATTTATTCATATAAAATAGATAATGAGGGTATAAAATTATAATAAAATATGATTATCAAATACCCCCACACCTAAACTTTTGCTAGTCCTCTAGCAAAGAAAATAAAAAGAAAATCCTAACTCACTTTCGCAGGAATCGCGGTTGTATTTAGCGCATACAACAAGCCTTTAAACCCCTAGGTTACCCTAGTGGACGAGTTGTAGTCTCGTGAGGGTTTGCAGTGAATATACCCACAAAATTCGGTCAATCTTGCCAAATTAAAGAAGTCAGTAAATAACTAAATTCACTTGATAACTTTTAGATAATCTAATTGGAGCCAGTTATCACTCAAGAAAACATTTTTATATATAACTCTAAGGTATATTTTTAAGAAAATCTTCTCATTGTAGCAATACAAAACCAAGCCAAACTTAGAAATTTAATTTAAAAGTTTTGAAAAGAACATGCTAACTCTTTGTTTTAAATAATTTTCAAGTTGCTTGATTTAAAATATTTTCCAAGACCATATATACAACTATAAAACATTTATTAGTTTTTTTTAATAATTTTTTTTTACTTTTTCTTCCTTGGTGATTTTTTCTACTTTAACGGGCTTTCTAAGTGACCTTTTAACGAGTTTTGGGCCAATGGATCCCAACCCAAATGGGCTTAGGTCATTAAGTATGGAAATACTCCTTGGGCTTAATTACTCGGTCAGCTTAGGCTTTATAAGATAGAATCACCTTGAATTCAAGAGTTTTTTTTTTCGTTTTTGGTGCCCATTTTTCGCACTCTTCTTTTGCAATTTTTTTTTTGTATATGTATATATATTTTGAAAATATGTAAATCAAGACACTTTGAAAAAATTATTTTCAACTCTAAGTTAAGCATGCAAAAATTTCATTATTTTAAATAAAAGTCCAAGTTAAGGCTTAAGTAAAGTATACTACTTTGAAAATCATTTCTTAAGAAATTTATTTAGAGTTATCATAAAAGGTGATCTTAAGTAAATAACCAACTAGGGATTAGAAAATTTCAAATTTATCAAATAAATCAATTATTACATAACTCTATCAATTTGGCAAGTGACGGTATTTTTATAATTTTTTTAAAGAAAAAGGAAAAAAAAAACAAAAATGTAACTAAAAATGTAAAATAAAGAGAAAAAATAACTAATTCCCACCCCCACACCTAAATTTTGCATTGTCCTCAATGCAACTCTATGATGCATAAAGTAAAGCAGATAAGAAGTGAAACACTTACATTTGGTCGGCTGATAAAAATCTGTAATTACCTTTTGTCTGAGGAGGATGAAATCAAAAATTTATTCTTTTTTTTTTCTCTCTTTTTTTTCTTCTTTTTTTTTCTTCTTTTTTTCTTCTTTTTTTTTCTTTTTTTTTCTTTTTTTAACAACTAAACAAGAAACTCTCAAATGAGAGAAGAATAAATTCTTTTTATTATTCTGAAATAAACAAAATAAACAATGTAGAATGAAATATTCAACATAAAGAGTTCATGTTCTACATTGAATCCTACCTTATTGCTAAAAATTCTCCCACGGATTTTAAATAAATTCAACATGATATAATCAACAATGTGCTGAAATTCTAAGCATTCCGGGGTGTTCAATGATTTTTGTGGCAATGGAAGGTAGGTATTATTGGTGTCATGCATATTGGACTTAGATTCTTGATTTATGAATGTTTGTTCTCTAACAACCAATTTTTCTTTAACAATTTTCTCAACCCCAAGATTCATGGTTGATGTGTAAAAATTTGGTTGTTGTTTATTTTCCAAAAATCTTAGTTCATCAAGAAAGAGTTTTTCAAAATTCAGTTCAAAACAGCAATTGTCCAACACAGTTTCTTTATTTTGACAAACCCGATCTGCTTCTCCTAATATTTTTAGCTCCTCACCGAAAATTTCCTCAAAACTTAGATCTGACTCTTCTTCTTCTTCCCTCGGTCTTTCCTGAATTGAATTATCAGGGGAAGAATGAATTGGAACAAGAATTTGGCTTAAAGGTGTTCTTTCCTGATTATCGACCTGTTTTCCTGACTGTAGTGCATTCATTTGAGTGTCCTTAGGATTGACCACGGGTTGACTCAGAATTTCTCCTTCCTCTACTTCACTTATGGCACTAGCTAGTTGATCAATATGGGTTTCTAATCTAGCTAGGGCTTGAGTGTTAGAGTTAAGTATGAGTTCGGTTGATTGCATAAAGGAGTTCATCGTGTAGGATGTTTGAGTTAACATATCCGTGGCTAGTGTGGAGGCCTTAATAATGATTTCAAAACCTTTTTCCAAAAAATTGAGACGTTCATCATGATCTGTATCAAGAGGAGTGTGAGTTACAACTTGATGATGAGGAGACTGATTTTGATGTGACAGATTGGGTTGTTGAAATTGTGGATGAGAATTGAAAGGAACTGTGTTTTCCCTAGGAAAATGTTGGGTCAAAGAGGGAGTGAAGTTTTGAGTTTCGGAGTGGTTTCCCTGATTCCATGCAATGTTTGTGTAACTTGCCCAACCTGGGTTGTAGGTTGGAAAAAATGGATCATTTACCGAATACTGATATGGACTCTCTACAAACTCCCGGACTTCATTGGAAATTTCAATCCTATTGGGATAACATAAATTTTGAAAAACTTGTGGATTAGCCATTTGTTCAAAATGAATTTGTTGATGTGTATTGTCCCTAATCCACGTTTTGCATGCACCAAAAACAATTACTTTTTATATAATTTTTTTTTGTTTTGGAAAAATAAAAGTTAGTTTTTTTTGAAGAAAAAGGAAAAACAAATAAAAAACAATCACTTTTCAATCATGCTAACTCTAGGGTTAAGCCTAACTCAGCTAGACCAGCTCCTAACCAAAAAATCTTGCTCTCCAAATCCCTCATCTTCTTGTCTTCACTCGTATCTGTCTTCGAGTGGTTTCGGGGAGAGGTAACGTGGTCCTCTTTCGTATTGTTATCATCCGAAGGGCCACCCCCATTATTGTTATTGACGGGAGGGGTGTTCATGTTGACATTATCCTCCCCTTCTCGATCATTATCAGCTTGGTCAGGATTGTTACGACGGCTAGTCTCTCCTTGATGAGTTGTCAATATCGCAATCTGTTGGTCATGCATTTCTCTCATCTGCTGCATGGCCATTTCCATTTCGAACTTGAAGTTTTCCTTCTGCTTAGTCAGGGCATCCTCAAGTATTTTGGCCATCTGTTCAGTGCTAATCATAAGTGACTCATAAGACTGTCCTGCACTTGATGCGGTGTCATCGGAGGCCATCGCCGAGCAAGCATCCGAGCCGGCATCCGAGTATACCTCCGAAGTTTCATCTTCTGAAGGAAGTCCCTTCTGTATTCTTTGGTAGTTCTTTCGCCTACTGGTCCCTGTTCGCAATCGAGTCATACGTTGGGACACTTCGGTGAACTGATCCGGACTGAAGTGTCGTGTTGACTTTCCTCTTCCGGTCATGTTAACAGATACTTTTAGAAATTCATCATCTTGGAGAACAACTCTCTTCTTTCGGAAACGTCTTGGTCTGGATTCAGACGTTTTGGTGGAGATTCTTTCAAATACTGAAACTCTCTCCGGGGTGGTCTTGGAACAGCAACATTCTGACAACACTGCCTTGATGATTTTGGCACATGGACAGTGAGAATCTGTTTTCCGGGCACTCATTTTCCTGGATTTGTTCGCACCCCCAGCTTGATAGTACAACTCGTCAGTTTGATGACTGGAGCAACCTATCGTGTGTTGGCACGACTTCCCAGGTATAACGTCTTCGTCTGACGAGTACGTTTTCTTCTGAGGATACAACGCTTTGTTAGCATTTTCAGGAGTCGCATGTCTAAGGCGACGTTTTTGTGAATGTCGGCCCTCAACAGGCTCCTGGATTTCAACACGCAGTCCAATGCGGTCATTTACGGGACTTTTCCCGTTGCTTGATAGTACAACTCGTCAGTTTGATGACTGGAGCAACCTATCGTGTGTTGGCACGACTTCCCAGGTATAACGTCTTCGTCTGACGAGTACGTTTTCTTCTGAGGATACAACGCTTTGTTAGCATTTTCAGGAGTCGCATGTCTAAGGCGACGTTTTTGTGAATGTCGGCCCTCAACAGGCTCCTGGATTTTAACACGCAGTCCAATGCGGTCATTTACGGGACTTTTCCCATTATACCTTCTCTTCCACTGCTTAGGATGACGACCTCCAGCCTGACAATGTGCTCGAGATTCATTCAATCGGCCTAAGCGCTCTTTGACCGGAGTTTTGCCCCGATCATCGGGTGAAGGGCCAAGGCGATCTTTGATGGTCATCTTGAAATGGGACAAATCCACACTGTCACAAATCTCAACCGGAGGTGCGGAACTCGATGGAATCGAAGAAATAGGTGCAGGACACTTTCTGCCTTGAATCTGTTGCGAGTCAGACTTGGGTGACCCGCAAGTTGGAAGGTCGGATTTGGACGACCCGCAAGTTGGAAGGTCGGATTTGGACGACCCGCAAGTTGGAAGGTCGGATTTGGACGACCCGCAAGTTGGAAGGTCGGATTTGGACGACCCGCAAGTTGGAAGGTCGGATTGGAGTGACCTGCGTTTTGGCGGGTCAGATTGAAGTGACCTGCGTTTCGGCGGGTCGGATTGAAGTGACCCGCGCTTTGGCGGGTCGGATTGAAGTGACCCGCGATTTCGCGGGTCGGATTGGAGTGACCCGCGTTTTCGCGGGTCGGATTGGAGTGACCCGCGATTTCGCGGGTCGGATTGGAGTGACCCGCGTTTTCGCGGGTCGGATTGGAGTGACCCGCGATTTCGCGGGTCGGATTGGAGTGACCCGCGATTTCGCGGGTCGGATTGGAGTGACCCGCGCTCCCACTGTGGTCGCCAGTTTGTTTCCGTCGAAAGTTACCTTAGTCATTGATTTCATTAAACTTTAAGCGTTACAAATGAATTCAAATAACAAAAGAACAAAAGATTACAACTTTCTTGAAAATAAACACAAGATCCGTTTATCAGCTCCTGCTTGCGTGGGTTCTTTGCCGGTGCCAGGGTTAATCCGTGGACGACCGCGAATCAGGTCCGGTTGATGGAAAATTGGGCAGAGCTTCTACCTCACCAAGGGGGTATTTGCTTGAAGTCCTGAAATCGACGAAGCGAAATCAGGGCTCTTCTCGAGATTAAGACAAAGCCTAATCTCAAGGAACGGACGTACGGGCTTCAGATCCTTCGAATGAGCTTCTTCTTTGGGCCGAAGTTCGCCGGGATCTCGTTCGCCTTTGCTGAAATTTCGTGCTCCTTGACTCTCCAATCCAGCAGCACCTCGTCCTCTTGGTAAAATTCCAGATCCCGAAAATGGAGGCCTTTGGCTCGTATTTATAGGCCCCGGATGCGGTTATTTTGGATGAGAACAAGTGATTTGGCTCTATCTTCAGTTAACAACAGCCTAACCACGTTTGGGGATGATATCAAGTTAGTTAGAAACCCCTGGAACAGATAAAACCTGCAAAAAAAACAGCATCAAAACCGTCAAAACGTGTTTCGGGTTCCGTACTGCGCTTGCGCGGGTCAGATCAGTCCGACCTGCGCTTGTGCAGGTCGGATTGATCCGACCCGCACTTGTGCGGGTCGGATTGATCCGACCCACACTTGTGCTGGTCGGATCAGATCCGACCTGCACTTGTGCGGGTCGGATCAGATCCGACCTGCACTTGTGCAGGTCGGATGGATCCGACCTGCACTTGTGCAGGTCGGGTCAGATCCGACCTGCACTTGTGCAGGTCGGGTTGATCCGACCTGCACTTGTGCAGGTCGGGTTGATCCGTCTTGCGTTCGCGCAGTTTTGGCGACTCGTTCTTTTATGTTCCCTTTCTTCCGGGATTTTCTCTTTCCGCGTGTTTGGCCGATTTGTTGACTTGTATGCTTCGCCGCAAGACCGATCGTCGAACGCGCTTTAATTAATATACGCGTGTTGATCGATGCGTGCGGACTAATTGGCGTGTGCGCGTTGATTTGAAGTACGCGTGTTGACCGACATGCACGAGCTGATTTGATGTACGCGCGTTGACCGGCGCGCACGAGCTGATTTGATGTACGCGCGTTGACCGGCGCGCACGAGCTGCTTAGGTGAGTCTTCTTGTCTCGCCAATTCATTGTTTCGAGTTTCGTGCAGGCTCTCATAGGCAATTTTAGACGCCTACAGTTGGTTACATGGTGACTCTCGTAACCAATTACAATCGACTCGAAGTCATTCAGAATTAAACTGTCACCGTACTCCAGCTCGCTGTCCGCCTCGTTGCCACTCTCCAGTTCTTCTTCTAGCGGCTCTTCAGGGTCCTGGTACAGCAGAGAATCCGCAAAGTAGTTCTCGACGTCTTTAAAGGGCTGCCTGTCGGCCACTACTGTCCTCACCCGCTCGTAGTTGTCCACGTACTTCAAGCACTGGTGTAGTGTGGATGGAACGATCCGGTTGCCATGAATCCACGGACGTCCCAGGAGTATGTTGTAGGAGGGTTCGGCGTCGATGATGTAGCACGTCACTTCCGTCTTCATGTCGCCTATCCGGCATTTTAGGCGGATCTTACCGAGTGGCCGAGTACCCGTGGCGTTAAAGCCGAAGATGGTAGTCGAGGTCGAGGCTAGGCGCTTCGACAGTATCCCCAAGTGCTTGATTAACTTCAGGGGCACGATGCTTAGCGCAGACCCCGGATCAACCTGGATCCGATCCACTTTCGCTGAGCCGACGTATCCCGTGAAGTAAAGTGGTCGGTCATGGGACGTGCTCTTGATGAGCATGTCCTCGGGTGTGAAAGTGATGCAGGGGATCTGTCTCTCTGAAACTTGGCAGCAAGTTGTACAGCCCTGCTCGGTCCCCGTTTCTTTTGAGAAATGGGTCGAGAAGGCCTCTGCGTCGGCCAGCGCCTCTTGTAGGGCCTCCCGGGTAGGTCTGGATAACCGGAGTAGGTCGTACATGGTGATTCGCGCGGGGATACTTTTTAGTTGCGTGAGTACGTTGAACCGGTAAGGCTGGCGGCTCGAACTTGGTCCATCTGGATTGGGAGGGACTGCTGCGGCTGGCCTCGCGGGAGGTCCTGCCGGGTTTTCCGCTCTCGCGGGATATTCTTTCGCGAACTCCTTTCCGGCCCTCGTGGCGAAGACGTTGGCATCTTCTTCAGAGTCGGTTAGGGTAGTCATCGCCGCATTGTCTCTATCCAGAATGGCGGAGACAACGTTGCAATGCTTCTTCTTAGCCTCTTTAGAAGGCTGTGCAGTCCACTGCTCGTCATCGAGGAGGTCCGGATGGACCCACATCACCTGCCCCGATGGTAGGGTCTGTGGGACCAAACCCTTTTCCCGCTGGTTGTGAGGATCGTCATTAGTGATCTTCAAAACCGCCTTGGGAATAGGAATTATCCCCGCCGGGGCTTGAACCTCCGGGAGACCCGTCCCAAAGCTCAAAGTGACCATATTCGCCGTCACTTGCTTTTGGACCTTCTCTTTTTTTAAGACCCCCGCGTCATAGAGAGCCTGGAGTTTGTCCTTGAGGACATAGAACTTGGTCGTGTGATGTCCAAGGAATCTGTGATATGCACAGTAACTCGGGTCACCGGTTTTGTCAGCCTCTTCAGGCTTGACGGCTTCTGGCAACTTAATTCGCCCACTCTTGAGTAGAGTGTCGAGAGTCGCCACCACCTGGTCTTCTTTGAAATCATATTGCCGCTGGGGACGTGGCTCAAACTGCCTGGGTTTAGGCTTTTGAGCAGCCTTTGGTGCCGGGGCGGAGTCGACCACCATGATCTCTTTTCCTCTCGACCGAGGAGGGTTCTTCGGCGTAGCTGGCTCTGCTGCTCCCTTTTTGGACTGCGGCTCTTCGGGCTCCAGCCTCTTGATCATGTTTTCGACTTGTTCGCCCTGGCGAACAAGCTCTTTCCAAGTCCGGGTTTCTACTGCCCCTATTTTGGACAGGATATGGATCGACAGATTGTTGCGGCACATCTCAATCAGCATCGCCTCGGAAACCTGGTCCCGACAGTGGACTGACCGATTCCGAAATCTTTTTACGAAGTCGTTGACCGACTCCGACTTCCGTTGCTTCTCGGCGAGGAGAGTGGCCATCGACACTTCCGTGTCATCGTCAAAGAAGCGGGCGAGGAAAAGCTTTTCAACGTCGGCCCATGCCTTGATAGAGCCGGGCTCCAGTTTGCGGAACCATTCAAAGGCCACCCCCTTGAGGGTACCTATGAACAGTCGGGTGAGAATGGCGTCGTTCCCGGTAAGGAATCCGGTCTGCACCATGAAATAGTAGATGTGCTGAGAGGGCGACCCCTTGCCATCGAACTGTACCAAGCTGATGGGCTTGAACTTCGCTGGGTATGGGACCGTGTCCCATTCGATAGGGTAGGGACGTACCACCCCCAGCTTGTTCATATTTTGCTGAAGCTTCAGCACGTTCAACTGGTCCTAGAATTCGTCGAATCTTTTGTCACGGGTGCTATCCGCGGTGTGTGACGTTCCTATCGATGTTTTGGAGGAGTAATCGGACTGTCGATCATCCTCCGTCTCAGCCGCTGGGCGGTGAGGTGGTACCCATTCTTTATCCCTAGTCTGCCGGGGCAAGGGACGTTGGGTTCCCTTCTTTTTCTTCTTGCTCAGCAGTTGCTCCATCATCTCTCTTAGAGAGTCGATGGTCGCCTGCTGTTCCTCCAGCTTTTGGGCCATTGTCTGCTCGGTATCGAGTCCGGTCATGTGCACTCTCGCCTGCGCGTCTTGACTTGAATGTGAGGTCTGAGATGTGGCCGCCGCCGAATGAACCTCGTCTTCGCCGCAGGAGGGAGGTACTAGGGTGGAATAGTCAAACCCAATACTTACCCCCCTACGACTACGGGTTCGCTGGAATATGCCTTCCTGTCGGCGTCGAGCGAACCGGGTGTTAGGTCTTAGGACGGAGTCCGAGTCGGGCGAGTCGGAGAGTACCGCCTTCCCCTTATCCGTCATGTTGACTGTGGCGGATGAGAGCTCCAGGTCGTCAGCAGCGCGTCTTTTCTGGTGACGGTGCCTTCGATGGGAGGGCCTTGGTCGAGAGGACTGTTGAGAAAGTCTCTCGAACACCGAAGGTTTTGCCGTTCCGACGCATTGGTAGTCGGCGAGGACCGTGTGGATGAGTCTCTCACAGTGGCACTGAGGACTCGCCTCATGGATAGTGCGTTTGCGAGTCAAGAATTCCCTGAGGTCTTCTACGGGTGGTTGGTGACAACCCCCGGCCTCAGAAGAATCGCTCTGGTGAGCCGACGAGAGATTTTTGGGTGCTCTCTCTGGTGCGCGTTGGGTGGAATGCTTTGGTGCTGGAGTCGGGCGATCTCACCTTGACTGGCGAGTCTTCGCGTTTGAGCGAACTCCAGTACGTGGGCGGGTTTCAACCCTACGTTTGGAAGAGCAGGTTCGCGAGGATTCGCCTACTTCTCTACCTTTACGTTTATCCGCCAAATGATTATGGCGAGGCTCGCCAGCCTTCGAGGATTCGCCTACTCGGGTAGGCTCGTACGCTCGGTGTGGTTTATTCATATCAGGGATATGACCTGAGAAGCGAAGTCCTCCTGAGTGGATGGCTCTGTCGTCCTCGGTTGGCGCTCCTGATTTGGAGGGCCTTCCGACGTCGGGCAGTTTGCCTTCCCGTCTAGTGTTTCTCGGGCCTGTATGATGGTTCAGGCCATTATGAGAAATGGAGGTTTGGACCCCCTGTCCGATGGGCGTTCGTCACCGCTGTTGGCTAACTCTCCTATCGAGGGGAGCATCACCACAGGTAGTGGTAGTGTTGTTTGTGCCGGAGTGAACCGGCGTTCCCATCGGGGTAAGTGTCTGCGGGGATCGCTTGGCGACCCATTTGGCAGACCCTTGTCCCTTGCGATCGATCTCTGGGTTAGCCTTGATCGATTGCGAGGATGTGGGTTCCCCCGATGAGACTCGGGTGGAACCTTCAGGCACAGAGGCTTTGACCGTCTGAGGTCGGCCTCGGCGCACGGCTCTGTGGCGTTTGCGGGACGCATCGCCGCCAGAGGAGGAGGAAGACAAGTACTCTTCGTACTTGGCCTAGTCGAACTCGATTTCTAGGGACTCCACGGTCGTCCCGACAGCAACCTCATCAAACTGAGCCACCACCATTTCACTCGATGAAACAGCTTCTCCCACTGTGGTCGCCATCTTCTGTAGGGTGAATATTTGATTTCCCGAAAACGGGGAGTGTTTGTTTGTATTAATAAGAAAGCTTATTACAAACTAACAAATCCCCTTTTTGTTTTGTGTGGGGACTTTAGGTGGCTACAGGACGCTTCGCTCGATGCTCGTGTCGAGTCTGCTTCCCTTGGACCGTTCGATCGAGGTTGCTGGAGAGCTTCAGTTCGCAGTAGAAGCTCAACTCGAAGGAGTTCGGACCTGCTTAGTTCGTCGGCGATCAGAGCTCGGAACTAAACAGGGATGCTGCAATGCAAAGGTTATGCAGAGAGCTTGGTCTCAACTCTTTTCTCTAAGTTTTTTTGACCTCTCCTCCAGTGTGCTGGAAGGGGCTTTTAAATGAAAGAGTGACAGCTTGACTCATCCTTGAATTATGGGATGTGACCACATCTTCTTCAGAGACGTCTAGCTGCTCCTCGATACTATGAATGGTCATTCGAGGGATTGTGCTTTATGTCCTATCACCTAAAATGAGAAGGCCCATCCTTGTATATGAGGCAACGGCCGTCTGCTACCCAAGTGGACTTGACCAGCATTAATGAACCGCATTTATAAGTTCGCAGATCGATGAGGTGTCTGTCCGATCACTCGTATTGTGCGTGACCGCCCGGTGTGCTTTGAGCACGGTGCTTTCTCCTTTCCGGTCAGGAGAGGCGGCGAAGTAGGTGCACAGTACTCGAGTGGGTCTAGCCAATTTGTCGAGTGCCGGCGGATCTAGCTCTTGACTCAGACAGCCGAGGTGAGTCGCATTTATGAATGCTCAGGTTGATTCGACATCTGTCCAGTCCTTCACGCTGTGCGTACTGCGAGCGGCCGTTTGACGGTCTTGGGGTACTGTGCTCTCTCCCTTCGGGTCAAGAGGGATGGGAAGGTCCATCTCAGCACGTGGGGTAGTGGATACCTAGCTGTATTAACGGTCTTGAGATTGCAGGCGGATTCGTCTTTGGACTCGGGCAGGCGAATCGCGTAAGGGGCGAACTTCCGCTTTCTTAACCGATTTTATCTCGTGCAGGCGAGCCGATCATTAGGCGAATCTGGAACCGAGCACGTTTGACGACATGCGGCTTAGGCGGGCGACTTCTTGTGGGCGAATTTCCTGTAGGCTCATCAGAGGTATTTTTTTACCGTCTACAAGAGAAGGGTGTATAGTTTGCTTTGGGCACGGGGTGCCAGGAAGCCTTTAAGACTATTAAGTCTAGATAGACTACAATGACAATTTTGACTGTTCTAAATAGTGATACGACATTTGTTATTTATGTGGACACACCATTAGCAGGACTACGAGGTGTTTTGATGCAGACCCGGAGGGTATGGCTTATTTTGCGACAATTTAGGCGCATCGTAACAGATATACAGTACATCCATGCATAAGGAAAATGTACAAGGATCAGAAGAGGCATTTTTCGTGGAGTGGTATGTGCAAAGGGATTGTAGATTATGTGGCTAAGTGTTATACCTGCTAACAAATTAAGGCAGAACATCAGAGACATGCAGGAACCCTACAGCTTTTACCCATTCCTGAGTGGAAGTGGGCAGATATTTTCATGGATTTCATAGTGGGGTTGCCTAAGTCAAAGGAAGGAAATGATTCTATTTGGGTTATAGTGGACAGATTGACTAAGTCTACATATTTCTTACCAGTGAGGATGACTTATACGGCAGATATGTATGCGAGGATCTTCATTCGGGAGATTGTTAGATTGCATGGAGCTTCGGAGATGATTGTATCAGATTGGGGCTTAGACTTCACATCTCATTTTTGGAGGAGTTTTCAGTATGCTTTTGACAGTCAGTTGTCATTTAGCAGTGTTTTTCACCCCCAGACAGATGGTCAGGCCAAGAGGGTGAATCAGATCTTAGAGGACATGCTGAGAGCATGCATTATAAATTTTTAGGGTAGCTGGGAGGATCACATCTCACTGATTGAATTTGCATATAATAATAGTTATCAAGCTATCATCAGGATAGCACCGTATGAAGCTTTGTACGGGAGACCTTGCAGATCACCTATATGTTGGACAGAGCCAGATGATAGTTTATTGATTTGTCCAGAGTTAGTTAGACAGACCACAGAGAAGGTGGCATTGATTCGAGAGCATATTCGTACGGCATAGAGTCGGCAAAAGAGCTATATAGATCAGAGGAGACGACCTTTAGAGTTCCAGGTCAGAGACTCAGTTATGTTAAAAGTATCACCGATGAAGGGCGTTCAGCGATTCGGTAGACGGGGGAAACTTACCCCGATATATGTTAGTCCTTTCAGGATCATCGAGCGCATTGGAGCTGTTTCTTACAAGTTAGATCTTCCAGCATTGATGTCGAGTATACACGATGTCTTTCATGTTTTGATTCTTAAGAAGCATCTGCGGGATGATGAGCAACAGAGAGTGATTGATTCACCAAAGATTGAGATTCAGGATGACTTGACTACCGTAGAGATTTCGGTATGCGTACTTGCTAGAGAGAATAAAAAGCTTAGGAATAAAGTCATTCCATTAGTGAAAGTTCAGTGAAACCGGCAAGCAGCCGAAGAGATTTCTTAGGAGCGCGAGGAGGATGTTCGTCGTGACTACCCACACCTGTTTGGACATGTATGATGTTGATAAATTCTTATGTTTATATGCTTTGATAGTAGTATTTATCTTTGTTGTTTAGTCACATTTACATTTATCTTTAACACTAGAATGGAGATATTGTCACCTGATCCTTAATCATTTAAAACATATGGTATATACATGAGGGTTTCCTTGTTTGGATTATTTCGCTCGACGTACCAATTTCGTTTAATTAGGGATTTAGGGGAGAATGTTTGCATTCTAGGTTGTTAACTTTAAATATCATTGTGCTAATACTATGAGATGGGTGCAGAAGGAATTCTTGAATTACACCTTCTTATTGTATTTTCCCAGTTTTTGAGCTTTGAGATACGATAGTGGAATTTCGGGGACGAAATTCTTTTAAGGGGGAAGAATGTAAAACCCCGTAAATTTGAATATTTTATGATAAATAATGATAAATATGTTATATGATGAAAAATAATATATTTTGATATTTGGATATGATAAGAATTGATTTAAGATCAATTCAATGTATATTTGTAAAAATATGAGTGCAAATACATAAAACATGCACAAAGGCCAAAAGAGTAAAAATCTGGGAATAATGACTAGTTATGAGTTTTTATATTTTGCACACCGATATAATTAGAATTTGAAAACGTGTAAAAGACAAAGGTTGTAGGTATCTTCATCAGCTTTCCAACAAGTCTTAGATCACCTCATTCTGAGGTCGGATGAGAAAGTTACAGCCAAGATACCGAAGGAGTATTTTTCTAGTCAGACTAGGTTTCCAGGTTCGGGTCTAACTGGTTTGTTTCGGGTTTGCCTCTATAAATACCTGTATTTTTCACAAAAATTTCTTTCTTTTATCATATCTAAGAACCCTAACATCCACCAACCCCCCATAAACCCTATTTTGAATTCTTGGAGAAGATTGGAGGCTTTCAAGTTTGGGGTTTTTGTTGATTTTTGGCTTTTGGAGTGGAGATCTCCTTCGACGTTGCTTCTAACAAGTTTTTCCTTCAACCCCAGGCAAGTATCATCTCTACTAATCCCCCTCCTAGTTTTTAAAATATTTTTTTAAGAGTTTTTAATAAGTTTTATAGAGCCTAATCAATTATTTTGTATATAAAAATTTAATCTTTTGTATATATGTATAAAGACTAGGTCTTTTCATGTTAAAGAGATTAAGCACGAATTTACAGAAGTATTTTTAAGATCTGAAAATAATTTAAATATTGTTTATCTGAATTTAGATGTCTTATTCTTTGTTTTAAAGTTTCGTGCATGATTGAATGTTTACATATGATTTCTTGTGCAAATAATCATGCTTGTTATGTTCTGTTGAAAATCTGCTGCACATATATACTTTTGAAATAGAAATTTGAAATAACAAATGAAATCCAAATTGAACCAAACTAATGCCAATTGAAATATATGTGAATCTAGTTTTCAAAACAGGAAAACATATCTATAGATGGTTTTCCTAGAGAAAGATATGCTCAATTTACTGATGATATATCCTGCAGAAAATCTGCTGCACATATAAAATGTTTGACTAGAAATTTGAAGTAACATATGAACTCCAAACTGAGCCAAATCAGTGTCAAATGATAGATATGTGAGTCTAGTTTCCAAAACGAAAAACTATTCTTAAAAAGAGTTTGTCCAAAGAAATATATTCTCAATTTACTAATGATATATTCTGCAGAAAACTGCAGATGTACTGATTTGAAATAAATTGATAGATTACGTAAATGTTTTCTTGAGTTTTGCTCTTGTTTGTTATTTTTGAGAGAGTTTCTCAATCTTGTACTGTTATGTATAATGCTTAAGAGTTATTTAACATCTGGGATAATGATGAACACCAGATATGGACACGCACACCGAGATATGTGCACGTACACTTAGATTCTGTTGCGTTAACATACTTTTTATCGCACGTTGAGCTGATGAATACATATGAAAGAGTATAGTTATTTTATGTATCCAGAAATAGGGAGATAAAACCTATTTGTCGCAGAACGATTGAGTAAGAGTATTACAAAAGTATCGTTAATTTATGTATCCAGAAATAGGGAGATAAAACCTATTTGCCACAGAACGATTGAGTAAGAATATTACAAAAGTATCGTTAATTCATGTATCCGGAAATAGGGAGATAAAACCTATTTGCCGCAGAACGATTGAGTAATAGTATTACAACAGTATCGTTAATTCATGTATCCGGAAATAGGGAGATAAAAGCTATTTGCCGCAGAACGATTGAGTAAGAGTATTACAACAGTATCGTTATTATATGTATCCGGAATAGGAAAATAATAAATCCTATTGCCACAGAGCGATTGAGTAACGAGCATTACAAAAGTATCGCTATAGTAAAATATGATGCACACATAGATAATTGATCAGTTGTAAGTTTTACTTCCCAAATAGATTGCCCGTGAGTAGGGTATTTTCTTTTGAGAATTTGATACACCCGTTATGGACGGCAGATATATTTGTTTTAGCTTCCCTTTCAGGCAGCGAGTTTGGCGCACGGAGAGTCGCAGGTTGATGGGACTTCTTAGTTGTCCATTTAGTTACTTATCATATTTTGTAGTTATTGTATAACTCCACATGTAGTTGATTATTTTCAGAATCTAGATTGGTATTTTGTTTCATAGAGTTGAGAGCTATTGTGAGACTTTGTTTATGTGACTCATTGTATTTGAGATTCAATTCAGACTCAGAGATATGTCTATTTTATTCCAGTTGGGCTCATTATTGATTTTTCTTATGCTTCTTCTGTGTATATCCAGTGTTGTCCTATTTTTATTTTTACCTGTCTGTACCTTCACCTATTTATTGTTTCCACTAGAGAGATAGTGATTGTGATGGTGAAACTTGTCATAACATGGTGGTTGGTGCTTGGCAGGTTTGACAATCCGGGTTTCACCTGGGACTGCAGCCTTGTGTGAACCCTGGGGCGTCACAATTTGCTTCTAGATAATAAAATGACTTTTCTGTTCATGAACACAATAGTATTTCACATGGAATATTACACTGAAACTTGATCACGGTTTTAGGATTTTTTAAGCTATTCAATGGACATTTGTCTAATTGTTTTATTGAAGGAACCTGAGGTCTTGAGGATACAAATCAGTTCACCTTTATGTAATTCACCAAAAGAACATCGGTGTTTATAATTTCAATTATGTGGAGCTTTTGATGAATGTGGAGTATTAGGGTTTTGTCTGATGCATTTAGTTAGTAATTAATTGAAACTGGCTGAGGCTGCTCGGTTCTTCTAATAATTAATTTGGAGTGCGTTTTCCCCTTCCATATTAGACTCGAAGTTCATCCCAAAGCTTCATATCTGTGTTCACCCTCTTATAATTAATCATGAAGTTATTTATTATTCTAAAATTTTTATCTTTTTGGTTTTGAACAAATTCGTAATGTCAAATTGATGTTATTTTGGCCATATAAAATGAATTTTATTATGAAAATTTAAAAGAAAAAAATAAATATGTCCATGTGTAACGCACCTGCACTATACTAGTACTTTTTAAATACCTGTTCACACTTGTTACTGTTTCTCTTGCACTAATTGCTGAAAACAAAGTGGTTTATGCTGTTCGTAAGATATAACCATCGCGGCGAGTCCTGTTCAAATCCGATGTTTCTTCTAATGCAGAGTCAATCGAGGACTCATCTGAGTCAATCAAGGACTCATCTTCGGTGATTATCTATTAGATCACAATGTGATGTTGATGTCAGCCACTGGCTCTCAGTTGAGGAGTCTAAGCAATGGTTACACAAAACTTTTACTCCTGACCAAAAAAAACTTATGCCCTCAATATTTCACTTTATGCTCTCTTTGCTAGCCAAAAAAATCTAGAGAATGATGATTGGATTCTAGAGAGCAGTTCGAGTGTGAAATTACCCTGGAGGGGGGTGAATAAGATAATTGTTAATCTAATCTAATTTAATGCCAAACTTACTAACAATATCCTAGCAATTTATGATATACAACAAGTTATGTGCAAGGATATGTAATTAAACAATGGGCAATGTAAACATAAACACAAGATATAAAAGAGAGATAGTACGCAAATAACAATTACAAACAAGACAATATGACCATGGAGTTCGGTTAATCCACGACATACGTCTCCGCTCCTCATCCTCAAGGAGAATCTCCACTATCTCAAAAATCAACTACACAATCGGTTTTCCAAACTCACCGAAAACTTTTACAACACACGTTGATAATCTCACAATACACTTCTCTAAGAGTTGGCCGACCCGTGTCAACGTCCTCAAGCATTTGGATTTACCACCTCTCCCTTGGAATTACTACCAACCCGCTCCTCTTGGAATTGATCACGTTCTTCTCCTAACCACTCCTCTATGTGTCCTTGTGTATTACAATGTGTTTCGACAATAATAAGCTCAAATAAATGTTTTGTTCTCCAACAAAGTTGAGAATGAAATTGTAAGCTTACACTCAATGATACAAACACCACAACCCAATTATACGATATGTGAAATACTAAAGCTCAATTTGGTTGTGTGTGTAACAATAAGTAAAAACGAATTTAAACTCAAATTAATCTAGAAAATGTATATAAGAATCAAAATGAAAGCAAGCTAGATAAATAAGTTTAGAAAAACTTCTCTAAACAAGTGAGGAATGAAGATTATGTGAAAACGGCAAAGAATTGTGAAAAACGTAAAAAATAACCCAAAATAGACTCCACCACACCCTGGTGTGGTATCTGTCATGGGTGTGGCAGAATCTATCCTATCTGCCATGGGTATGGTCTGCGCCACACCCTAGTGTGGCAGAATCTATCATGTCTACCATGGGTGTGGTCTGCGCTACACCCTGGTGTGGTAGACTCATTTTTAGAATCCTACTTTGTTTGGGATTGTGTTTTATTATAAATAGGATCACATTTTTTACGGTTTCTCAAGGTGAGAAAAGGAGAGAATTAGCATTGTTTTGAGCATTTTGAGAGGGAGATATTGTGAGGGAGTTGAGAGCTTTGGTTAGGGTTATATTTGAGTGATTTAGTGAGTTGTAACTCAATGTATTTCTCCTCCATATAGTGAAATCTCCCCATCCTCTCCCCGTGGACGTAGGCAATTGCCGAACCACGTAAATTCCTATGTTTGGTTTGATTTGTGTCGTATTTTGGTGAATTTCACTCATGATTTTGTTTGGTTTTCTTCTCTCATCACTCATAGACTCTTTTGGTTGTCGAGCACACTTCCGTACGGCGTGCAACAAGTGGTATCACAGCTCAGATTTTAGATCTAGGGTTTTGGATTAGATGGAGGAAGATTCAGTTGGAAGCTTGGTTCTTAGAGTTCTAGGCTTCAGTGGAGTTAGGGTTTGAAGTTGACGTTGGAGATCTCACTTTCCTTGTGTGGTTAGGAGTTCTATTTGGAATCCAATCTAGGGTTCAGTTGGGTAATTTCTTATTCCTTTTAAAAGTTTGAATCTTTCTTTGCAATTTGGAGTTTGTGATTATAGGTGAAGAAGTTGGTGAAAGCAGCAAGATAACAAGTACAGTTCAAGTGGGTTTTCAGAACATTAAGACTAGTGTAGTGAAATATAACAGCAAAATCAATTTTGGTTTGTGGATGAGCGACGTACATGATGCGATCAATGCTTAAAATTTGGAGGAGACCATCATGGTCGATGTGAGGCCACCTAAATATGAAGAGGCGGTAAGGGAAAAGATGAATAGGAACGCTTGTGGGGTGATCAGGTCCTATTTGGAACATGAGCTGAAATATGATGTGATTGGGGTGATGTCTGCGATGAAGATGTGGGAAATTCTCAATAATAAGTATCTTACGAAAAGTGTTGAGAACAGGTTGCATTTACTGCGTAGGATATTCAGATTCTAGATGCCCTGAGGCACCTCGCTTTCGGCTCATGTAAACAACTACACTAAGTTGTTGTCAGACTTGGCGAACGTGGATGAGAAGATCATGGATGAGTACAAGGCTATTATTCTTTTAGGCTCCTTACCGGATGAGGAGTATGATACCTTCGTGCTTACTTTGCTGAACGAGAGATCTTCTATCACTTATAGTGAAGTGACTAACGCATTAACGAACTATGATGTGAGGAGGAAGGATAAGGAGACTTCCCACGCTAATAATTCAGGAGAGGCCTTGTCGACGAGAGGTAGAATCCCATATTCGAAAGGTGGTAATCGAGGAAGGTCAAAGTCAAGAGGTTGTCACAAATTAGCAAAGAACCAATGTGCATTCTACAAGAATCAAGGACATTAGAAGAGAGATTGCCCGAAGCTCAAGGAGAAGGAGAATGGCAAGAAAAATGGCCTAAAGGCCAATGAGGTGAACGTTGCGAAAGGCGATGATTCCGATGATTCGTGCTTTTCTCTATTGATTACTCTAGAGGTGAACCATATGGATACATCAGATTAAATGCTTGATTCTGGCGCTACTTATCATGTGACTCCTAGGCGAGATTGGTTTTCATCATTATAGAGACTCGACGGGGGTGTTGTTATCATAGGAAATGATTAATCCTGTGACATTTGTGGGATAGATACTGTAAAGATTCGGATACACGATGGAGTAGTCCGTGAGTTGAAGGAGGTGAGATTTGTTCCTCAGCTGTAGAAGAATCTTATCTCAGTTGGAGCTTTGGAGGCGAATGGATTCAAGGTGACTTTCGAAAATGCTGTAGCGAAGGTTACTAAGGGATCTTTGGTGGTGATGAAAGGATTCCGCATTTGAAATTTATACTATCTGAAGGGGAGCACCGAGATTGGCCATGTTGCTTCGGCTATTTCAGAAGCGGACATGAGCAGACTTTAGCATTATAGGTTGGGGCACATAGGAGAGAGGTCACTGCAAGCTTTGTGCAAGCAGGGGCTATTGAAGGGAGCCAAGAGTGGTAAAATGGAATTCTGTGAGCACTGTGTTCTTGATAAGAAGATGAAGGTGAAGTTCGGGACGACCATTTATAGGACGAGGGGTATCTTGGACTACGTGCACACAGATGTTTAGGGTCCTATCAAGATGGCATCACTTGGTGGTCGACATTGGTTCGTCACATTTGTTGATGACTATTCTAGGCGTTGTTGGGTGTACACTATGAAGCATAAGAATAAAGTCCTAGATTTTTTTATGGAGTGGAAGAAGAGATTAGAACTGCAGTCTGGGAGAAAGATCAAGACATTACAATCAAACAATGGCGGCGAGTATACTTCAGACCCCTTTCAGCAGCTATGTTGAGACGAGGGCATAGAAAGACACTTCACTGTTAGTCATACACCGCAGGAGAATGGGATGACAGAGAGGTTGAATCGGTCTTTACTGGAGAAGATCCGATATTTATTGGCGCATAGTGGTTTGGAGAAGATCTTTAGGGCTGACCTACTTTCATATGCGAGCCACCTCATTAATAGGCTGCCTTCATCTGCGATTGAGGGGAAGACCCCTATGGAGATGTTGTCAGGAGAGACAACACATGACTATGACCAGCTCAAGGTATTTGGTTGTCCTGCATATTATCATGTTAGAACTGATAAGTTGGAACCTCAAGCTAGGAATGCTATATTTGTAGGATTCAAGCATGGTGTCAAGGGATACAAGCTTTGGGATCCAGTTGATAAGAAGATTATGCGGAGTAGGGACGTCACGTTTGATGAGGCTTATATCTTGAAGCTTCCCAGCTCTCATCAAGTGGAGAGCGACCCGACAGAGGAGATATCGCAGGTGGTGAAGATCGATGCAGCTTCACATTGTCCAGATGATACAATATCCATTAGAGTGCCGACTGAGGTGACGCCAGACGAGCACGACGGTGACACAGAGGATACGGATACTGATGTGCAGGATCAGGGACCGACGGCTTAGGTTCATTATTCTATTGTGGTTCGGAGACAGAGGAGAAACATATAGATGCCAGCACGATATGCCGACACAGTTGCGTTTGCACTTCTGGTGGAGAGTATCGATGAGTTGGTGCCTACTACATTCAGAGAGGCCGAATAGAGTTCGGAGGCTGATTCGTGGCAGGTAGCTATGCAGGAAGAGATGGATTCTCTTCATAAGTACGATACATGGGAGCTTGTTGAGCTTCCAAAGGGGCGGAAGTCATCGACACTGTAGAGTATGAAGACGCAGAGCAAAGACTGGGTCAGTCGGAGACAGAACCCTCCAATTGTTCCGGTCATACCTGAGAATTCTTCCATCTTCAATCTGCGTAAAACAAATTTTGAATAAAAGTAATAAATCAAACTTAACTATTCTCTTAGCTATTTCTACTTTATAGCAAAAGAAAAAAAAATTAAAAAAATGGACCAAATCCCATGAACAAAAAACAAAACAGCATAAGAATAATTTGCTATTTTTCTTTTTTGAAAGTAAATCATATAAATTTAAAAAGCAAAAAAGAGAGCGCAAAGACATACGGGAAATTGAATGTATATATTAAAAAAGAAATTACCGAAAATTTCAGTTGGATATTGTTGCTTGAGATCGAAGAGGGGATTGAGAATTTTGGAATTTTATAGGGTTTTCCAGGGGTAGGGGTTTTCCTGTGGTTTTGGGAGATGAGGGACGGAGAGCGTAGATTTAGTGATGTGATGATATTAGGGCCTTGGTAAGCCCAATTATTTGTTGGCTCTCGGCCGAACCAGGAATGACAAATTAGGCCCAAAAATACAAAGGACCCAAGGTTAAAGCCTATTAGTGGCAGGCAAAAACACGCCCACAATTGAATCTATTCGCCTGGATTAAGATATAAATGAATTATTATTATTATCATTATTATTTTGCGGCGGCAAGAAACTTGGCCAGGGGCCTTTCATATCCAAAAAGAGAGCCTGAGTTACGGCCTTCACACAATTAAGAAGACTCAATTCTTAATCCATCACAATTCTAAGAGAGTTGTTAGGCTATTCACACCTAAGATCGTTGACCATGGAACAAGCTAACCTAACTACCTAACTGAGTTATAATTGAATCTATTTGTCTCAATTATGGTATATATGAATTATTATTATTATTATTATTATTATTATTGTTTGCAACGGTGGAAACTTGGTTATGGGAATCCTATGTCAAAGGAGAGCCTGAGTTAGAGTCTTCACACAATCAAGAAGACTCAATTATTAAACCATGATAATTCCAAGAAAGCTGTTAGGGTATTCACATCTAGGATGGTTGACCACGGAGCAAGCTAACTCAACAATCTAACTGAGTTAGGATCAAGATGACTTCTTACACTTATGTAGTAATTGCATTAGGCTAAATATCGTAAACCTTCCTAGATGTTGAAGAGCGTACCAGAATAGGCGCTTTGGAAAAGTTAGGAGCTATTGACAGGAGAGGGAGAAGACGAAACGATGGAGACTTGATGAAGGGGAGAGGGATTTAAATAGGAAAAATATCTCTTGTTAACTCTCTCCAAAGTGCAGTGGTCCGAAGCTTTGAATTGAGTTTATTTCTTTAGCTATTTTTAGCAAAAGACTACACGGGTCCAAGTTAACTTGTCTCTTACAAAGAAAGTATAAATCAAGATAGATAATTCATGTATAGAGCTTTTCTATAGGTGAATACCCGGGTCAAGATAGAAAATCTCATTGGTGACATAGGATAGGGTCTGCCAACAAAATAATCATGAGGCCTTGGGGTGATGCAATGACATGAGTTTTGTGTCTGTAATCAGACTATTTTGTTTATTCATCCTAACAGAGACATGCTACATAAATTAAATGGATTCATGAACACTACTTGAAGGCTAACACATGTGCAAGCTAGAGCGGAAGATTCTTGAAGCTTGGAAACAATTGATCAAAACTAGAAGCTGCTCTCAATCACAATGGAGGGTTGGATGGCCTTCTTTCTTCTATAAATAAATGCAGTGATAATGGCAGGTTAACACTCTTTGAGCTCTACTCTAAAGTTTCCCCAGCTCCTAGTACTACTATTCAGTTTAAGATTGTTTGGAGTTCTACGAATATTCCAAAGCATGCTTTCCATTTGTGGCTTGCTTTCTAATATATATATTGCTAAGGCAAGATAGATTAATACGTCATGGAAATTAAGTATAATAATTTATGTGTTTTATGTTCTCACAATGAAGAGGAAAGTCACCATCACTTTTTCTTTCAATGCTCTTATTGGAATGCTTCCATGGCTTGGGTTCATTATGGCTAGAATGGCTTGTCATTGGATGCTTCCTGTAAATGGCATACTACCAAACTAGAGGGTAATGGTTACAACAATTAGATGAAGGGATTGGTGCTTTCTACAGCAACTTATTGCATCCAGTTGCGGAGATAGAAACGTATTTCAAAAGAGGAGTGTTAAGTATACTATACTTTCTCTACTAATTTGACATTCCCATTCACAAAAGTGTAGGTTCATGATGACCAACCACTATAATTTTTAAGTAAGCATCCCACTCTTCTGTGACTGGTAGTACCAACTTAGCATTTTTGTAACAATGCTTTGAATATTCAAAACCCAATACAAGATTAAAATATGGCTACAAATTTTAGCGCTGATTCAGAAAACTTTGAAGAGGAGAATTATGCAAAAAATCGTAGGAGAAGTGTAAATACTAACAATGAGGAGAATGTGTAGATTTGATGAAAGGTTCGAAGAAGAACATGTTTCGGAGCTCAGAGTTTAGATTTGGAGGTGTACGGTTGACCGCGGTGCAAGGTCGGTCAACCGCATTTGTGCACGAACCTAGAATTTGATTCGGGGCTTGGCGCGGTCGACCCCCGCGGTCGGCCGCCCAAACCCTGTAATCAAATCTGGGCTCTGTCATTTGGCGTGGTCGACTGCCAGACCCTGTAGGTGATTTTTGGGTACTGTTGTTAGATCGCGGTTGACCGCGAGATTTGGGCGGCCGACCGCCAGTCGGGTCAGGCCCATATATTTTCATGTTCGCTTTGGGATTTGTGTTTGCTATAAATACAAACACACATTTTTTAGGGTTTGATGCAAGGTAGATCAGGGGTTATTGGCAGCTTTCTTGTGAAAGCAATTGGTGAGAGTGGAGAGCTTTTGTTTGAGAGATTGGTTTGAGAGTTTTTGAGTGATTTGTAATCTCTATTTGGTGTTCTCTCTCTAATAGTATAACCCCTCCTTCTTCTTGCCCCGTGGACGTAGGCAACTTGCCGAACCACATTAAAATTGGTTGTTTGTGTTTGTGCTGTTATTTTGAATCATTTGGTCCTTCTCTCTCGGTGTTTGTTTGGTTTGGTTCCTCGAAGCGCGCACAACAAGTGGTATCAGAGCTCGGGCTACACTTAGGCTAGTTGGAGGAGTATATCGCTTTGGAAGTTCGTCTAGGGCTTCATTTGGTGATAAATGTGGGATCTTTTTCCTCTCCTTTCTCAGTTGGATCTATTCTTTAATTTATTCCGCATTAGTTTTGTGGTGCTTTGAGGAAGATGGCCGTGAAAGAAGGAGTTGTGGGTAGTACTTCTGACGTGAAGACTGTCCAAAGTTTGAATATCCACTCTATGATGATAGACGTGGAGAAGTTTAATGGCACTAACAATTTTGGTATTTGGAGATGCGAAGTCTTGGATGCGCTTAACGCACAAAATTTGAAGGATATTTTAGAGTTGGACGGGAAATCGAACAACATTGATGAGAATGTTTAGAATAAGATGAATTGAATGGTGTGTGGTGTTATTAGATCTTGTTTAACTCAAGATTTGAAGTATGATGTGATCAATGAGACTTCAGCTAAGAAGATTTGGGAGATTCTAGAGAGAAAGTATTTGACGAAGAGTGTAGAAAATCGCTTGTATTTGAAGAGGAGGCTTTATTGCTTCCAATTGAAGAAGGGGACCTCCATTTGTGATCACATGAACCACTACACTAAGCTTCTTACTGATTTGGGGAATGTAGATGTGATGATTGAAGATGAGGATAAGGCGTTACTATTATTGAGTTCCTTGCCTGATGAGGAATATGTGATCTTTGTTCTTACACTTATTAATGGGAATACATCTTTTTTGTATAGTGAGGTCACCACTGCACTTGTGAATTATCAACTTCGAAATAAGGATAATGAGACTTCGATTGAGCCGGTAGCGGAGGCATTGGTCACAAGAGCAAAGGGTCCAAACCATGGTAGGAAGTCACAGTCTAGGGGGGCACATCCTAGAGTTCGCAGGAATTAGTGTGCCTTTTGTAAAGAAGATGGACATTGGAAAGCCGAATACCCAAAGTTGACAGATCGAGCTGAAAAAAATAAGGGGAAAGATATTCAAGCTTCAGAGGTGAATGTTGCCAAGGCTAGGGGCGACAATTTAGATTCAGATTCTTTGGGCTACTCGTTATCTGTACTATGGTTAATTTGTATTGCCAACTCTACAGAGTGGATATTGGATTTGGGTGCTTCATACCATATTTTCCCTAGAAGGGATTTGTTCTCCAGCTTTCAGGAGTTGAAAAGAGGGGATGTCGTACTCATGGGTAATAATCACGAATGCCTTATTGGTGGTATCGGTACCGTTCGTATTCAGATGAGTGACGGGATGATTCGGGAGTTGGATGAAGTGATATTCGTTTCACAGTTATTGAAGAACATCATTTCACTTAAAGTTTTGGAGGCAGCAGGCTATAGAGTGACCTTAGAGGATGCATGTTTGAAGGTCACATTTGGATCCATAATTGTGATGGAAAGAGTCAGGAGGAAGAATTTATATTATTTGATTGGGAGTATGGTGATTGGTAGAGAGCTGACGACTTCATTAGATTTGACTAGACTATGGCGTTGTTTGATGCTGGGTTATTTGATTGGTAATGTCGTGCATTGGTTGTTGAGGAGTGCTTTGACCTGCAGATTGAAGTCCTTTGAGCATATTGGGATGAGCAAGAAGACCATGGTGGAGTTTGGCACTTCTATCCATCGATCGAGGGGTCTTTTAGGAGGTGTTCATTCAGGTATTTGGGAGCCTTCCAAGGAGGCATCATTAGGAGGTAATCGGTATGTTGGTTCCGTAGTTAGTGATTGTTCTACGCATTGGTGGGTTACAACCATGTCCTGTTGGTTTGAAGCCCTAGAAGTCAGCAACAGGTGGGGGACGTGTATTGGTAGAAATGTAACCCGTTGTTCTAGCTTTGGTAGGGATTTTTTCTTGCATTTGTACTGATCCCACGATAGTTTGAGACACTTCATTGAGAGGAAACATTAGAGCGACGAGATGAGATGGAAGATTTGGTCAGTTGTTCCTTTTTGGAGGAGGATCGGTGTTGGTTGTTGAGTATTGGATTCAGTGTTCGGGATTCGACACATTTGGACTGTCTTATGCATAGGTTGCCGACTGTTGCGTTTGGAGATTTTGGATCTGGTGGAGCTACTTTAAATTTTGGGTTGCATCGGATGTTTGGCTACCCAGCATTTGGTCACATCGTGGATATGAGATTTGATCCGATAGAACATTTGGGTTTCAGAGACTTGTTTGGTTATCAGTTGGGAGACTCTGATTTTTTTCTGAGCAGGTATGTCACTTTTGACTCTCAGCAGGTGGAGAGTGTTGATCAGATCATTAGGTTATTACAGCGGGTGGAGAGTGATGCTACTCCACATTAGGTGAAGATTACTTCACATACTTCAGATCATACTATATTATTTGGGATTCCAACTGATGTGATACAGTGTGTGAATCATTTAGATTTGGATGTAGATGATGTGTTGATTGATTCGAGTGCAGCTGATAGACGTAGTTTGGATATGGCTGTTGGTTCACCTCAGGTGGAGGTGTTTGGATTATTTCAAACTGGGGCCATTGGAGGTGTTATCAGTCGCAGATTTGGTGATGATGGAGGAGGGTTATGTTCTCTTCTATTAGATTGAGGGCATTTGGAGACCAGTTAGGTGAACTACATGAATGCTTGATTCCTTGGGCAAGATGATACGTAGACAGTCTTTATGATGTAGTCGATTTGGTGAGTAGATACTGATGGTTTGGGAGAGTGTTCACACTCTCGTTTGGGTCTCGACTTTTTGTGGATTGAGTTCGTTGTCGTGAATCTTTTCACTTTGTAGTGGACGCAACAAATGAGACATTTGATTTGGTTGGTGTCGTCTTAGTTTTTTAGTTTTGGGAAAACTTCGCTGAGGTGCAAAATTGTAGATTTGGTGAAGGTTTCGAAGAAGAACAGGTTTTGGATCTCAGGGTTCAATTTTGAAGGTGTACGGTTGACTGCGGTGCAAGACCGGTCGATCGCATTCGTGCACGGACCCAAAATTTAATTCTGGGCTTGGCGTGGTCGACCGCCCAAACCCTATAATCAAATCTAGACTCTGTCGTTTAGCGCGGTCGACCGCCAGAACTTGTAGGCGATTTTTGGGTTTTGTTGTTGGATCGCAGTCGACCGCCGGTCGGGTCAGGCCCATATATTTGTTTCCTGTTCGCTTTGGGATTTGTGTTTGCTATAAATACAAACACACATTTTTAGGGTTTGATGCAAGGTATATCAGGGGTTATTGGCAGCTTTCTTGTGAGAGCAATTGGTGAGAGTTGAGAGCTTTTGTTTGAGGGTTTTGAGTGATTTGTAATCTCTATTTGGTGTCCTCTCTCTCTAATAGTAAAACCCCTCATCCTTCTTGCCCCGTGGACGTAGGTAACTTGCCGAATCACGTTAAAATTGGTTGTTTGTGTTTGTACCGTTATTTTGAATCGTTTGGTCCTTCTCTCTCGGTGTTTGTTTGGTTTGGTTCCTCAAAGCGCGCACAACAGAATGATGATTCTGCAAGTATATGAGGCTTAAAATTTATTATTATGTCATTTTACCTTTCAATTTATTTTTTATAACTGGACTAATAATTGCTCAGTTTTTGTAGAACCAAATAATCATCGAGTGCAAAGTGATGACGTAATACTAACTAAATCTCGACAAGAAGGTATATTTTTATCAATTTATTTTTTAACTATATCTTCATTCTAACAGACATGCTACATAAATTAAATGGATTCATGAACACTACTTGAAGGCTAACACGCGTGCAAGCTAAAGCGGAAGATTCTTGAACTTTGGAAACAATTGATCAAAACTAGAAATTGCTCTCAATCACAATGGAGGGTTGGATGGCCTTCTTTCTTTTATAAATGAATGGAGTGATAATGGTAGGTTAACACTCTTTGAGCTCTACTCTAAAATTCCCCCAGCTCCTAGTACTACTATTCGGTTTAAGATTGTTTGGAGTTCTACAAATATTCATAAAGCATTCTTCTATATGTGCTTGCTTTATAATATGGTATATATAATATATATATATATATATACTATATATAGTATATAGGTATATATATATATATATATATATATATATAATATATAGTTATATATATATATATTTAGGTATATGTAGACTAATACGTCATGGAATTAAATAATACTATCAGTATTCCAGAAGGCGCTTCCCTGGGAAACTTTTAAAGTTCATGATGTTGTTTCTTAGCTTAACCCTTTTGTGGATGGGGAAATTTTTCTTAAGAAAAATGGTGACGAATTCATCCCAAATTGAAACAGAGTTTGTGGGTAATCTATACAGCCATTTCTTGGCTTGTCCTTAAGAGCAAATTGGATAAATCGCAGTTTGATCGCATCCTCGGATAGTTCTCTAATTTTGATCATAAGGCACACTTCTTCAAATTCAGAGATAAAGATATAAGCATCTTCAATTTTATTTCCTATACATTTTGGAAGCATGTTTATGTAATACGGTCTAAGCTTAAAATTAGGTCCATTTACTTCGGGGAGTCTAATGTAAGAAGAGATTGCATTCCTAGTGGGATGGCATATATCTCGGAGAACAGATGGATTAGCCATTTCTATAGTTGGTTCAACACGAATTAAGCGATTGCTATTATCCTTAACCCACGTTCGCATACACCAAAAGTTTTTTTTTGAAAGAAAGAAAAGGATAAAAGAAAAAGAAAAAAAACTAACTAAAAAATTAAAACAATCACTTTTGTAAATCACCTTAAATTCTTGTGTTAAGCCTAACTCAGCTAAACCGGCTCCTTACCAAAAACTCCTTAAATAAAACGATCAAATTTTTACTCGGTTAGTTAGCCAGATTAGGATAGTACTTGAGGGAGATCAAAGATCAATTTAGTATCTCATTCCTTGCGAAGCACCTTACGCAACCCCTTAAACCTTGCTTTAGAGAGATTAGATCTTGGGGTCTAGTGTAATTTACCCTTCTCTAAATTAAGCTTGGTGGGCATCCCGTGAATGAATTGTACTGACAATTCCCAGCTCATGTTAATCAAATGAGCTTCAATCTTGCAATGATCACGCCCCCGATATTTTTTCTGATTATATTAATTGTGTTGTAATCTCGTTGTTGTATCTACATATATCACATATTAAAAGTAAGAATCGAACATGAAATGTAAAAGTAAATAAACAAGAAAAGAGATAGGGAGAAAGTGATCATCTCATTTTATTCATATTTATTTCTCCTCAATATATTTTATCTTCCATGGATTACATATATAAATGTGGAAGAGAATACTAAAAGTCACAAGTAGGTGAAGAGACTTCTTCTAGTAATGTCCACATTCATTGTATTTATATTTACAACACTCCCCCTTGGACATTACTACATGATTACAATTCGATTATAAAAGAGAAGAGAACGAATTTGATTCTCTCCTTTGTTTAAAACTGGGTTCTTCTCGGTAGCGATGGAATGCCTCCTTCGATTGCTTGCATCAAATTTGCTCTCTGTTGACGATCCGACTGTCTTCTATCTCGTGGGAACGATGAATTTCTGTGGAAAGTTTAATGGGTAACTCTGAATGAGTTTAGGAACTCTGAGCGAGTTAGAACTCTGTTAGAAGAGTCTTTAGAACCGAAAATTTGGTTAATGACCAAGCAGATATTCTGTTGTTGAAGAATCCTCTCACATTTGATCTTCTGAATTTGATTCAAAAATCCTATCTCTAAGGATTTTACTGCTGCCGCTGTTGAATTACAGAACCTGAGTGGTTAAGATCCTCCAATTCCAATCTGCTGCCTCTCCTCCATTCCAAAAAGCCAGCCCCTTAACTTAGTTGAGTTTGTTGAGATTTTATAGGTGGATAAGAGGTTGTAACTACCCTCTAAATCCGCTCCTAAGTGGGCGTGATTTCCTCAGATCGTGGGGAAACAGTTCTGAAACCGTTCAGCTCGTATTTGAACGAGTCAAACGGCCAATCTGGCGTTCAGAACCCAACGTCGCCTCTCAGAATTGAGACGTGATGTTGAGTGTTAGCTGAACACCAATGAACGTGAGGGTCACTTGCGTTTGGTTTATTATAGTTTGGAAACACGGGGGTCTGTGTTGGTTGAACCCCTATGAACGCGAGGGTCGCTCACGTTTAGCTTGTGCTTGGAAACGTAGGGGTCGGTGTTGGTTGAACCCCTACGAACGCGAGGGTCGCTCACGTTTAGCTTGTGATTGGAAACGCGGGGGTCGCCTGCACTTCCAGATTTGCAACGCGTGGATGACATCCGTGTTTTAGAAGGAGCTAGTTGACTTGTAACTTCTTCTGTAAAGCGTCGCAAGGACCGTTGTTCAGTAATCCTAGCTTTAGCTGTTGTGGAGTGTGAAAATCGTCAGATTGTAACTTTCACTGCAAAATGTGAAGTTTGCTGAATAGAGTTTTCATCAATTATCGGAAGTGTCATTGAATTGTAACTCTTCTCGATCTATGTGAAAAGTCCTCCATTTACAGCTTTCGATTGTCGGCGCGAAAGCTATTTGATTGTAGCTTTCGTTGTAGGAACTTGACGGAAATCAACATCCATAGTGTTTTTAGATGAATATTTGCCCACAGCGCTCTACCAAGCAACTCATCAACTACGTCCAACCTTTTATTTCATCAAGATCAATCATCTCAGAAATGAGGCTGTGTTTGTGGCGATTGTAGAATTGCGAATACAGTGATTAGAAAGTCGTCTGATTATGACTTTCATTGTTGGAGCTTGATAGGGATCAGCTATCCATCGTGATTTTTAGTCAGCCTACAGAACCCCCTCCAAAGTTTTCGAAAGTTCGCGGTTGACTGGGACGAATTTTCAGAATACTTTGGATCACAAAATTTAGTGGATTGACTGCTCACTCTGTCTGATCGAGCCAGATGATTTCAACGTTGTTAATTGTAATCTATCTGTGCTTTTCCAATAGACTCCCCAGTGGAGTCGTTTGTTTCTTCTCGGCTTTGGTCACCTTGATGATTGCTGTTAGCTCTCCTTCTACTTATCTGGGGGCTGTGTCGTAGCCTTGGTAGTCAAGAAGCTGTTATCATAGCGGTCCAAATATAGAGATAATTTCTGCATTTGAGAGTTGGAACGCGTGGGTGAGCTCAGCGTTGGGAATTTTGAACGCGTGATTGAGCCTCGCGTTTGGAAGCCCAAACAACTCGAATGCTAGGGTCAAGTTTAGGCGGGATTCTGGCCTCGAATCCCGTCCGTTACGATTTGACAGCTCACAGTTGTCCATAAATAGACCGTTGGAGGTCAAATAAAGAGTCATTCAACTCTTCTTGAAATTCTAACGAAAAATTTTCGTTCTCATCTCCGGCAAAAACTGTTCTTATCCTCCGATTGGATTCCATGGCACCCAAGAAGCCAATTGCTCCTCGTCCTTCCAAGCTTGATGCCGCCGTAGCTCATGGATCGGCACCGTCAGCGCCGGCCGGCGACACTGCTGCTCAGGAGAACGTGCCGCCCCAACTTCCTCTGATCGGTGGTGAGTACGACCTTCGTGGTCGTTAAACTTGCTTCGGCAAGTTCTGATCTTTGGATCAACGAGGCAACTCATTTCAATAACGCGGGGTTGGACTCCGTGGTTTGGTATTTTTGACGAGGGGTTCGACCTCCGCGTCTTAGATTCTTGACGCGAGAGTCGACCTACGCGTCTGAATTTTCTGACGTGCGGTTCGACCTTCGCGTTTGAGATTTTTGATGCTAGGTTTGACCTTCGCGTCCAAGCTTATCTAACGCGGGATTCGACCTTCGCGTCTGAGCTTTGTTTTTGCCTTGTCTAAATTTTTCTTTATTTTGCAGTGCGCCATACTAGTGAACCTCTTCTTTTTCGTCACCATTTTGGGCATGAAGGTGGTGCGAACATGAACATGACCTTCAGCTCATGTTTAGAACTCCCCGTTTTCCGAGTTAGGGAAAAGAGTCGCGTGGAACTGATCACCTAAGCTTCTCCTGAAACCCTTAGGACATTGGTTACGGATGCTCGACTTGAAAGCCCAAGCCGTAAGCCAATAGTCAAACCTGGATACCTCTTCAGGGACTTTGTTGACTTCGACGCAAACACTGCTTATGACGGAGACTATAAGTGGCTGCGGAAAGTTGGGGACCGCAACCTTTTCTTGCCCAATATGGAGAGGATGTTCCCCATATCTTATTTCCAGTGTGCTTCCATCCCAAGGCGTATGGATTGGCCTCTGGTTAAGGATCAGGACGGGGTCACTCTTGGCACTTTGACTTTTCACGGGGTCCGTACAGTTGGTTATAACCGGCAGGTGACAGCTTTACGACCGGGTTTATTCACTAAGGAGTATTCCCTTGGCGAAGTGGCCAGTCTGGCAACTACCTTTGTCAAGAGGTTTGTGGCGAAGAAAGGAGAGTTTCCCGCGCAAGGATTTAGAACTCCTGGCTGGGTTCATTCTCCGGTGACAGGGTGGTGGACTCGGATGACCAAGTTCATTTTGGATGAATTGGAAGTGCCTCTTGCCCGAGCTGGATTGCTGGTTCCTGTGCGAGCTACTAAGTTCGGGATTATCCAGAGCCACTTTTACTTCTTCTCTATATTAGAGAAGTATAATCCTGAGACTTGCACTTTCTTTACCCCTGTGGGGGAGTTGGGCTTCGCTCTTCACGAAATGCACGAAGTCTCGGGTCTTATTCTCGGGGATTTGCCGTATGAAGAATTTGTTCCAGGATCAGCGGAACTCAAACTTTTATAGAAGACCAGCCGCGACATTTATGCAACTCTCTGGGAAGTCATGTGTCACTTCCACATTTGTATGCAGCAGACAGGGGCCTGAGGAAGCGGTATTAAACAATTGTCTTGGGCGGAATATTTATTCCAGAACTTGATCACTAAAGGAGCCTTAGTGACCCGATTGCCTGTAAGTACTTTGAAGGAGGTTCAGGCTTGAATTGACGATGCTACCTCCCACTACACCAATGAAGCCAAGGAAGATGTTTTCCTGGCTCACACGGAGTTTGAGAGTTTCCATTATCAAGCTCTAATTCCAATTTCCGACACAGCGTTGTTGGCTGGATTCTTGATGCTATGGCTCAAACGTTGTGTCGTTCCTACTAGGCCGGTCGATGCCCTTGCTATTGAGGTGGTCTACCCGGCTATCCTTTTGGCACATGGGAGACCTGTGAGCCTCCTCAACGCTATGGTGGGTTGTTTGCAGTATGGACTGCGGGAGTTGGCCTCGGACTTCGTTGATATTACAGAAGTGGAGTCTGAGGGTCACAAGGCTTTCAAAACTCCCAATCCCAGGGTGCCAATGCCATATACCTATTTGATGGCTTGGTATGTACTTCACTGTCCTCCTTTGATGAGTGCAGCCTCTCCCCCGGAAGACTCATTTATCCCATTTGTGTAGCGACTAGAGTCTGCGAAATGGGAAGGGGGGGTACATGGTCAGAATTCGCCAAATCCTAGCGCGAGACACCCACTTCCATATCTACCGTTGTTTCCCTGATTTCGAGGGCGGCGTCTATGGCGCAGAATATCAGGACGTAGCAGGTCCTAATGGATTCACTCAGCTGAGTGGGGGTGTTTTCCATTGGCTTCTCTCTATCAGGCCAGGCTACCTGATCTTCCGACAAGGCGTCAAATGCTTCATCGAGCCTTACTAGCCCTATAGGTTCGCTCGCCAATTTGGGTATGATCAGTTGTACGTTGGGAACCCTCGTCCTCAACTCTTAATTATAGGCAATTTATATGAAGGATCCAGGGCTTGGTATTATTCTGTAGCAGGCTGTAGCAGGCTGTACCAAGGATGTCTTCAAGCTTCCCCACAAAACTGCCAACTCCTACACCTCCATAAGCTTCTGTAATTGGTATTACGCCGCTTCTCAGACTCCCAATTATAACTTGAATACCTCTTGCCTGAAAGACATCAGGCATATGTATGTTTCAAGAAAGGGGTCCAAGACATCTCGCTTGAGAGGGATCGACGAGTTTCTATTCATCGAGAATCAGCCTTCCGGGCAGGAAGAGGAACAAATAGCTGAGCCTGCTCCAGGGGAAGAACAACGAGTGGTTGATCCTCCCACAACGAGAGCAGCAGGGAAAAGAAAACTTTTTGCAGATGAAGCCGGCAAATATGATAAGCAGATCCGTCGGAAACTTCTGGTTGATTCTCCCCCCAAAGGCCAACAAAAATCCAAGTTTATGGCTGATGCTATCAAAGCAGCTGAAGATGAAGAACCACAGGAATCATCTGTGGCAGGCCTGTCGTATAGAGCGGGACTTCGTTCTCATGGCTGCAGATGCAGCTTCTTCTTATCATCCTTTCGAGGGTGAAGAGGACGAATTAATGGCTGCAGATGCAGAATCTGCTCCAGTGATGGGCCTTCCTAAGTCTTCGGCATTAGAACCAGGGGGTCTTGAAGAGAATCCATCCCCTCCACCTTCAGCATTAATGTCACAAGCTGGTGATTTAATTCTTAGTCCTACAACGGGACTTATGAATAAACAAGCTGCTAGAACAGATCTTTAGGAACCTTCAGCGGCTCAGGATGATGAGGAGCGAGTTGATTATGAAGGCTCCTCGATTGGTGGTGCAGCTGACGAAGATAGAGACGATGAGGATGCTGACGTTGGCCACATGCTGGATGATGGTGAAGATGATGAGGAGTATGATTCCATAGATGACATCACCACTTTTGATGATGCTCCCAAGGTCCCATCCGATAAAGTATCTGGTTATACTCCTTTTCACATCTCCGGTAAGCCTAGTTTTCTTCGACTTCTTCCGCATGTTCTTTCCGCGTTCCGACCCTTTTTTCGTGTAGGTTCTCCTTCTCCAGGGACTACTGCTTCTACTACTTCAGAGCAAGAACTTGTGCAGATGTCGGCTTCTTTAGAAGAGCAACATTTATCCGGGTCTCCTACGGCAATCGTTCCTTCTGTAGCATTGCTTGAAACTATTGCCGGAACCCCTCCTCTGAAACAGCAGCTCGTGCAGGTGTCCGTTCCTATGCAAGAGCATCCCCTGCCTGCCTCATCTACTGTAGCTGCTTCACCTATAGCACTGATGAAGATCTCTCTTATGCCCACAGAGACCGGACCAAGCGCGTCTTCGGCGAGGACAATGATGGCTTTGACTTCAAGTCCTTCGCAATTGAATGTTTCAGTTGCCTCCGCGACTTCTACACCCAAATCACTTGTTAATCCATACTTTGGCACGTCCACTTATGGGGTCGTCGAGTCATCCTCCATTCCTTTTTCCAGTCCAACGGACGCTCCTGACTTCCTCCATATTTCCTTGAGCTACTTAAACAGTCTCGTGAGGAAGGTAATTGAGGTCAAAAGTTTGGGCAATGCCCATTGCTTTGGCTGGTCGAGGCCGCTTTGATTCTTTTAAGTATCTCTTAGAAGCAGACTTAAATGGGGTCAAAAGTTTGGGCAATGCCCATTGCTTTGAACATTGTTCAGAAGCTATTTCCCACTTAGAAGCCCGGCTCAAACATTTGGAAGCCCTCAGCCATGCAGACATTCAGACACAGATCGTGTCTACTTTTGCTAACCTCCAAGTTGAAGAAGTGACTCGCCGTGAAGCAATTGAGCGAGGTCTGGCTGAAAAAGAGCTTCAAGTCACGCATTTGCGAGAACAGAGCGATCTGAGACAAAGAACTGGAGCTCTCTACTGCTTCTTTGGACCTTATCCGTACAAAACTTGTCGAAACTGAGGCAGAGGTACTGAGATTGAAGGCCCAGCTTTCTTGCGAAGAAGATGTTGTTAACATACTTGGGGCCAAAGACACAGACACTCTTTTGAATTACCATAAGGAAGCTCAGGCTCTTGAAAGAGCGAAGAAGGAGGCAGTCGCTGAAGTAGCACCCACTGAGGATGAGCTGCGGAGAAAGGCTGAAGCCGTTGTACGGGCCAATCATGAGGAGAAGCTTTCTGATACCAAAGCTCAACTTGCCTCTTTTGACTTGACCTTGTACTATTCTTTTGCTTAAGAACAGCTTTGTATCACTTCTTTTTGGTTTCTGAATAAAAAGTGATATTGACTTCTCATTGTTTCTTACATTTATTATGTTTTGATTTTAAATACAAGTCACGAGAAATGCCTGAGATGTATTCCTGACTTAGAATAGGTCTCCACAACGGTTCTGATGCAGAAAACTTTCTTTATTATCGTTTAAAATAACTCTAGAAAATTTCAAACTTCTGAGGATGGATATTTTATTATTTTCCCATAATGGGGTTGACTGGTAGAATTCTTCCTGTGTTATTTCTGCTTTAAACACTGAAAGAAGTCTATAGGCATCCAAGGTATATTTTCAACTCGGTAGGGGGAATATTGCGATCGGAGCAATTTTAAGGACTTATCGTTCCATTGATGAGAATCGATAAGTCGATTTTGTCAGAGGTGTGATTTTAACGTGACAAAAGAAATATTGCGATCGGAGCAATTTTAAGGACTGATCATTCCATTGATGAGAATCGATAAGTTAATTTTATCAGAGGTGTGATATTAACATGACATATGAAATATTACGATCGGAGCAATTTTGAGGACTTATCGTTCTATTGATGAGAATCGATAAGTCGATTTTGTCAGAGGTGTGCTATTAACGTGACAGAAGAAATATTGCGATCAGAGCAATTTTGAGGACTTATCGTTCTATTGATGAGAATCGATAAGTCGATTTTATCAGAGGTGTGATATTAACGTGACAGAAGAAATATTACGATCGGAGCAATTTTGAGGATTTATCGTTCTATTGATGAGAATCGATATGTTGATTTTGTCAGAGGTGTGATATTAACGTGACATATGTGAAGAAAGAATATTATAGCGTCTCACTTGGGAGAACTGCTAAGTGTTTTATCGTCAGGGTGATGAATTATGATACTTGGAACAAGATTTTGGGGGAGTTTGTTACTCCATTGAAAATAGGTTATTTATTGCTCTGCTGAGGAGAGATAATAAATTGACAATGATTTGGAGACTTATCGTTCTATTAATGAGAACTGATAAGTGGATTTTGGGGTGTAGTATTAGTCCGATGAGAATTTAAATTCTGCTGAAGAGATACAGGGGTTTTGATTAACACTCCGTTAAGCGGGTTCACAAGTGCAGGTTCTTCATTTAGAAGCATTGCAACGCTAAGGTGACATTCTTGTTTAATGTTTGAAACGCGAGGTTCGGGCCTTCGTGACGCTGGCTCGAGCTTTGAATTTGGGAAACAGAACGCGATAGCGAGCTTCGCGTTTCAAAGATGATTGGGATTCTCTCCTAGAATCTCGTGCCATCTTAACAGCTTGACGGCTGTTATAAATAGACCTGAGTGGTCACATCAAGAGTCACTTGACTCTCAAAACTCTTCAGCTATTTCCGAGAACGAAAACTCTCATTTGATTACGGCAAGATCTTTGACAAACTTCGTCTCTCTCGCTCAAATGAGTTTCCTCCGATCGACTGCATCAATGGCACCTCGGAGAACGAGCTTTAACTCCAAGAAAGTCACCGGAGCGACCTCTGAGATGCCGTCGGCTGAGGACGCCAGCGGTGTCCTTGTCCATGCGGGAACTTTGCCGTCGACATCGCTGCCGTAGGGGCCTCCCTGTCGTGGTGAGTGCTGACCGAAATAACTTGCCTTGGCATGTTCTTTGACAACCCTAGATGGGTTCTTGATAACGAGGAAGATGACTCGTTTTAGCTCAATGAAAACACGGGGTTGGGATCCTATATGGGTCTCGACCCTCGCGTTCAAGTTTTTCAACACGAGGTTGACTCTCGCGTTTGAGACTTATGACGTGAGGTTCGACCTTCGCGTTGGAGACTTTGACACGAGACTTTAACCCTTTGTGTTTCAGACTCTGTCTTTATGTTGATAGTTCGCTTCTAGCTGCTAACCTCTGCTTTTGGTTGTGCAGTGCTTCTCCTAAACGTGCCGCATTCATAAGAGCATCATTTTGGATACATCGGTGGACCTGACGCGAATGAAATATTCAGTCTTCAGAGCAGAATTCCATTGTGTACCTTCCTCGATTCGGAAAGAGATGGAAATGATTAAATTCCCCCAATGCTCTACCCTCAGGATTCTGATAACTGACTTAGACTTGGAGACCCCTGTCGGTCATGCCCAGTTTCCTAAACCCGCATTCATATTTGGGGATCGCATACCAGTCGATGATCATCTCACATATGTAGAAGATTCAAAGTTGCTGTGGAAAGTTGATGATCACTTCTTATTCCTCCCAAACATGAAGAGGATGTACCCACTCTCCTATTTCTTAAATGTGAGCTGTCGTCGGAGTTTGAACATCGACATAGTCAAAGAGGAAGAGAATGTGTCGCTTGGATTTGGTCGGCGGGCTCGTACATAAATCGGGGGACAACTCAAGGGGTTAAGACCTGGTTTGTTTGAGAAGTAGGAGCTGGTTCAGGAGATGCCACGTCCAGCGAACATCTTTATTCGCCAATTCCTTGCAACTCAGGGTGAATTCTCTACCCAGACATTTAGATCCCCTGGATGGGTCTGTTCTGGAGAAGAAGGTTGGTGGACCCGTATGGTTGACTTTGTTCTTGAGGAGCTTAAGGAATCGCTCGCTCAATCGGGTCTCACAATTCCTATATTAGCTGTTCGATGGGGAGTTGTACAAAGTTTCCATAATTTCTTCTCTATGTTGGAGAAATATAACCCGGACAGCTGCACATTTTTCACACTTGTAGGAGAGTTAGGTTTTGCTCTTCATGAGATGCAGGCAGTATCGGGGTTGCCACTCGGAAACACGCCATACGAGGAGTTCATCCCTACCACCAAGGAACTTTCTTTACTAAAGGTGGCACACCCGGAAATTTATTCTACTTTCTGGGAATTGATGTGCCACTTTTACATATGTGCCTAAGTCTTTGGGATGCGTGGAGGGGGCATTATGCATACCACGTGGGCGGAATACCTCTTTCAGAATTATAACCAGAAAAATGTAGCCGTATCTCATGTTGCAGTCATCTCTCTCAAGGACGCTAAAGCTCAGATTAAAGCTTCCAGTGCTACCTATAAGATAGAGTATGCCGAGGATGATTTTGAAGCTGGCGTCGAATTTGAAGGTTTCCACTACCAAGCGACAGTCCCCATCTCTGACACGACTCTACTTGCGGGCTTCTTCATGATTTGGTTGAAGCAGTGCGTAGTACCGTTAAGACCAATAGAGGCAATATTAGCTGAGGTTGTGTACCCAGCTGTTTTGCTAGCGCATGGGAGACTTGTGAGTCTCCTTACTGCTATGGTTGGCTGTATTCAGAACGGCCTGAGGGTGTTGACTTCAAAACTTCTCAGTGCTTCGAGGGTCAAATCTACTAAGAAGAAAGCTGGGAAAGCTCCTCAACCACGTGTTCCGGTGCCGTATACATATCTAGTGGCCTGGTTCGTGTTACATTGCCCTTTATTGATGACAGGAGTATATGAGGGCGATGACGCTTATATTCCCTTTGTACAGAGACTGGAGTCGGCCACGTGGACTAATTCTTATATAGTCAGGGCTCGACAACTTCTATCCCGGGAGGACAATTACCGGATTTTCAGTTGCGATCCTAATTTTGATGGAGCTGACGTGGAGGATGCCCGTTTCATGGACTTATTTTTTGAGGGCTCGTCCTCTCTGGAAGAAGGCACCTTTAACTGGCTTCTTATGATCAGGTTGGGCTACCTGGTCTACCGCTTGCGGGAGAAGTGCATAATAGTGTCTTACATGCCTTCTCGGTTCGCCAGACAGTTTGAAGATGAGCAACTCTATGTTGGCAATCCTAACCCGGCGTTAGCTCAGATTGGGAATTTGTACGAAGGAGCTCGTGCATGGTACTTCTTCTCCGCCGAGGGAACCCAGCGCAATTCACCTTACCCAACTCACCGCCTAGCTGCTCTACTGTTATGGTTTTCCGTCAGTGGTTTGCTGAAGTTTCTCAGATCCCGGAATATAATGTTTATACTTCATGTATAAATGAGATTCGGGAATTGTATCGTTCGAGGAGCGGTTCTATGAGTACTCGTCTGCCAGGCATGGAAGAGTACCTATCTTGCGAACAGGAAGCGACCGGAGCCGTTAAAGCTCCTAGGAACTTGTCCACCATAGAACCTTCTGAGGAAGAGGTTTCTATGGGGATTGAAGAGGGAAGACCAATTGTTGATTCTCCCGAAGAAAAGACAACTGAGGAGATTCCTGCAGAAGAGCCTGTTCCTAAACCTCGTTCTTTAAGATCGGGTAAGAAGGCTATTTCTGCTGCTGAGCAAGGCGAATATGACAGGAGAATTCATAAGCGAATACCTGCCATGGCCAAAAATTCCAAAAAGGCCAAGTTAATGGGGCATGCGATGAAATTGCGCCCGTTGGGAGTTTCACTGATCGAGAGGACGAAATGCCCCAATCAAACCCTTTTATTCCTGAGGACGCTAGAGCTGGAGAGGCATCGCCCGTTGAGGGTTCTGAATCCGCTCCTCTTTCTCTTTCGCGAGACGAAAGTGCATGTAAGGGCCCTTCTTCCGAAGTTGCTCCATCATCTGTTCAGGATGAACACACAGGTCCGATCTATCCAACCATTCCTCCTCCACACTCGAGAACTCTGAAGAAATCGATTGAGGAACTGGAACGTTGGATGCAGACAATTGTTAATATTGTCAGTGTTGAAGGTTGGATGCAGACAATTGTTAATATTGTCAGTGTTGAAGGAGCTTCTTTTGAAGATTGTGAACCCATCTTGACCCAATGCTTAGACGATATCAAGAATAAAGGCGATGCATCATGGACTGAGCAGGGAGGAATCGCTCTCTTGAAGGCAGAATTAGCAACTTTCAAGGAGCTGCAGTGCACCAATTTAGATTCTGAAGTGGAGCCAGCTCTTTCCTTGGTGATAATCTCTAGAGCACATCACCCAGGGACCCTTCGCAAGGACTTGTCTGATAAAAAGGCCCGCATATCCGCTATAAGGAAGCAGCACTCTAAACCATATGCTAAAATCAAAGGTGTTGCTTTTACTATTCGTGATATTGAAGAAACTATTGCTCGATTAGAGGCCGAGTTAGACCAGAAGAAAGCCTAATTGGCCCACTATGAGGATGTCAGAAAAGAGCTTGAGCATCAAAGTGGCCAAATTTACACAGATTTTTGCCGTACGCTCCACGTGGCTGAGCGGATTCGTAAAGATATTGTTGCTGCCGCTCCTGTTGAAGCAGAACTCAGAAAGGAGATTGAAGAACAAGTCCGAGCGGCTCACCAGAAGAAACTTTCTGTCTTCAAGTCGAGGCTAAAATCTCTCAAGTTAATAAGACCTGATGTTTAGATATCATCATGTTCTTGACTAAGGAATTTTGTATCATCTTCACTTTGTTTGTCATCATTTTGTGTTTAGATTGACGATTTTTAATGAAAATGATATCATTTTGCCTTTTATCGTCTATTTTGCTGAAACCTGGTTCAAGATAATGGAAAATAGAGCTAACGCTATCAAAATTCCCTTTATTATTTATTTAGAATAATTCCATCCAATTACAATCGTCAGAGGTGTAGTGTTAACATGACGATATACAAGATAGAACTACACTATAAATAGGCAACCCCCAGCCTGATTTAGTTAGGGTTCGGGGGGCTATATGATTTACGGGAAGTATTTCTTAAGGAATTTCCCATTAATCGGCATCATGAGCCTATCTCCTTCTTGGTTGATGAGGCGATATGCTCTGTTCGAATAGACTGATTCTATTACGAAGGGCCCTTCCCATTTATGATTGAACTTCCCTTTGGTTTTGTGTGTCATCACCATGGGTCGTCTGTTGGCCAACACTAAATCGCCCTTCTTGAAAACTCTTTCCTTAACCTTTTTGTTGTAGGCTTTAGAGATACGGGCTTGATATAACTCGATCTGTTGCTGAGCTTGAAGTCGTTTGTCGTCTAAGGCTTCAAGTTCTTACGGACGTCGTTGATGTTTTTCTTCTTCTGTTAGCCCGGTTGTAATAGAAACTCTCAGAGAAGGGATCTGGATTTCCAATGGCAATACAGCCTCGTAGCCGTATACCAAAGAGAAAGGTGTGGCTCTTGTAGAGGTCCTTACTGTCGTGCGGTAAGCCCACAGACATTCACCAAGTCTTTCATCCCAATCGCGCCGGCTTTTGGAAACAAACTTTTTGAGAACCTTCACTATGGTTTTGTTAAAAGCTTCTGCAAGACCATTTGCTGGTGGATAATACACCGTAGATGCAACACTTTGGATTCTAAATTTGTCACAAAATCTTTGAAACCCAAAGCTGACGAATTGTGTCCCGTTGTCGTGAACTATTCGTCTCGGGACTCCAAAACGGTAGACGACATGATGCTTGATGAACTTGATTACATTTGAAGTCTTGACTTCTTTCAACGGGATTGACTCCGCCCACTTGGAGAAATAGTCGGTCACGGCGAACCGGTGTCCCTTGGATGTCGGAGGGGAAATCGGTCCGACGATATCCATACCCCACATTTCGAATGGCCAAGTTGCCGATGTGGGGTGTAAGTTCCCTGGTGTTTGGTGGATGAAGTCTCCATGAATTTGGCATGCGTGACAACGTTTAGCGTAGTCAACCACATGTGAAAACATCTTCGGCCAATAATAGCCGATTCGTCAGAGGCGATCTCCTAATTTAGCTCCGGGCTGATGAGCTCCGCACATTCCGTCGTGAGCTTCCTTAAGGGCCTTATTTGCTTCCTTCCGGGAGAGGCATCGAAGCAAAACTCCATCATGTGACTTACGGTACAGGACTTGAAAGACTGCGTCATAATAGAATCGGAGGGCCTTTCGTTTGATAGAGGCCGCTTCCTTAGGGTCATCTGGCAGAATTCCATATACGACATAGTCGATGTACGGGAATCGCCAATCCCTAGATTCAAACTCCATAAATGTCGTACAGACTTCTCCTGACGTCATCTCGTCTAGGTTTTCCTCCATGGGGATCTTGGAAGAGCATAGTTTCCGTCCCGCGACTGGAATCGTTGTTTCTTCTCCCGGTGGCAATGCTAATGAAGTTGCCAAAGAGGCTAGAGCATCTGCATAAGCATTCTGAGCTCGTAGTAAATATTCGATAAAGAATCCTTCGAACTTTTGAGCTTGCTCTAGCACTGCGAAGTAATATGGGATTAAATCCTCATGACGTACTTCGTATTCTCCTCAAACTTGATTAATGATGAGTTGAGAGTCACCGTAAGCCTCAAGGTACCGAACATTTAGTTCTTCAGTAAATTGCATTCCTAATAGCAGAGCATTATACTCGGCTACGTTGTTGGTGCAAGGTTCGATTAAGGAGAATCCCCTTGGGATTACATGTCCGTTCGGAGAGATTAGCACTACTCCTACTCCTACGGTAATTGCTCCATGAGGGTTTGCTCTGGATGCACCGTCGAAGAATAACTTCCACACTTGCGTAGCTTCTTGAGTAACACAAGTTTCGACGACTTTGTCAGGCAATTCTTCATACAACTTAGACGTTCCTAACACTGGATGATCGACTAAGAAGTCTGCCAGTGCTTGACCCTTGACTGCCTTTTGAGGCATGAACTGCATGTCGTATTGTGACAAGAGAATGGCCCATTTTGCAAGCCGATAATTTAGAGACGATGGTTTCGTCATCAGAACTCTCAAAGGATTCACCTTAGATATGATGTGAATTGTTTGTCCAACTAGGGAATGTCGCATCTTTTGAATAGTGAATACCAAGGCGAGACATTCTTTTTCGACCGGATTGTACTGGTGTTCGGCTCCCATCATAGTCCTGCTCAGGTAATAGATTGCTTGCTCTTGACCTTGATCATTGTTCTAAGCTAACAAAGCACCAAGAGAATGATCCATGTCCCTCACATATAACAGGAATGGTTTTCCTGATATTGGGGCCACGAGAACTGGCGGTTGAGTTAGATACCTCTTAATCTCCTCAAATGCTCTTTGACACTCAGCATCCCAAACAAAGGATATTCCTTTCTTCATGAGCTTAGAGAAAGGTTGGCAGCGCCATGAAAGATTTGATATAAATCTTCGAATGTAGGCTAGTCTACCTTGTAAACCTCTGAGCTCTTTGAGATTCTTCGGAGGTGGCATGTCTTGGATGGCACGCACTTTTTCTGGATCAAGGGAGATTACCTTGGAAGTAATGATAAATCCCAGGAATTTTCCGCTTGAAACTCCGAGAAATGATTTCGTCGGATTCATCTTCAGCTAATGTGCTCGCATGATCTCGAACATTGTCTTCAGATCTGCAAGATGATCATCTTTACATTAGCTCTTTACTGCTATATCATCAACGTAGCACTCGATCTTTTTTCGTAAGTGTTCATGGAAAATAGCGTTCATTGCACGTTGATAAGTTGCACCTGCATTTTTCAGGCCGAAAGGCATCACTGTGTAGCAATACACCCCCAGTGGTGTTCTAAAAGCAGTATGCTTTTCGTCTTCCGGATGCATCTTGATCTAAATTGTATCCGGAGAATCCATCCATAAAAGACATCATTTCATATCCGCAAGTGTTATCGATCATGACGTCAGTGATAGGAAGAGGAAACTCGTTTTTTGGACAAGCTGCATTGAGATCGCGAAAATCGATGCATTTCCGGACCTTACCATTTTTCTTGGGCACTGGGACAATATTGGCTACCCAGTCCGGGTGCTGCTCTTTCCTAACAAAGCCTGAGTCTATAAGCTTTTTAACTTCTGACTCAATTGATTCCATGATCTCTGGACGAAACCTGCGTTGTTGCTGTTTAACAGGTTTTGCATCCGGATCGATGTTGAGATGGTTCATGGCCACCTTCGGGTCAAGGCCAGACATATCTTCATAATTCCAGACGAAGACATCTATATATTCTCGGATGAGAGATATAAGGTCTTTTTTTCGGACGATGACAGGTCTTCGGCTATAAAGATAGGCTTGGGGTCAGACTCATCTCCCATGTTGACCTAGATCACCTTGTCTTCAGTGGGTGGTTCACGTTGTTCGAAGCGTATATCCCACAAGACGTTAAGACATTTGATCCAAGGATCATCGGTTGATTCGACTAACTCTTCATCACCCCCTGCGTCTTCATCTGGATGACTAGTTTAAACCATGTTCACAGTCAAACTTTTAAAGAAAGGTTCGACACTGACATCAGATTCCCAGGAAGAGGTTTCGGATGAATGATCTTGACGCAGATAATTACTGATTTCATTTTCTGAGGCAGGGGGGCGTAATGTAACCCATGCCTCTTCCGGTTTTTTGATAATAATCCGGAGGTTTTCCTTCAGGGGTTAGAGACATCCGGATTGGGGTTAGGTTTTCCTTCAGGGGTTAGAGACATCCGGATTGGGGTTCGTCTACCTTTCCCGAAGTTCAGACCCTGTTTCTCATTAAAGTTATACATCCGGATTGGGGTTCGTCTACCTTTCCCGAAGTTCAGACCCTGTTTCTCATTAAAGTTATACCCCATTCGTTTCATTAAGTATATCGAATTGGGTTCATGATAATGGAATTGGGGAACTCCGTCATCTTCCTCTGAACTTCCTCGTTTGAGTTGTTCAGGCTTGACTTTACCAAAACAGATCGGCTTCTGCCCTTTCCTTTTGGATGAGACTTTGAAGAAAGCCTTCTGTGCGTCCTCTACTTCTTCATCTGAAGTGAAGGATGACTGGATTGGCAAAGTGAGCGACACCTCTGTGCACAGTACGTGCCATGGGTTGGTACCTGCACTAGAATCATTCTCTATTTGTTTATTTTTAGGAGAGACATTAGACGAGTACGCTAAAATGAAATCTTCATTAATGCACCACTCGCCCTCACTCGGTACATTATTATTACTCTCACCCTGACCCATTACATCAAAGTTTAATTCCCAAGGACAATCTTCATCAAGATCTGGCTCGATGTCAGCTTCATTACCGTTGTCCACATCTTCTTTCTCCTGGGATTCTAGATAGAAGACAGAGTCGGTATGGAAGTTCTCCACCCCTCGGAAGGGGTATTTCTCTGCAATTAAGGTTCGAACTTCGTCCTCGTTATTGGCGTACTTCATGACTTGATGCAGAGTAGATGGGACAATGCGGTTTGCATGTATCCATGGTCGTCCTAGCAAAAGATTGTAGGACGTGTCCGCATCTATGATGTAGCATGCTACTTTAGACTTAAGATCTCCAATCTGGCATCTGAGCTTGATCTTTCCTAGAGGTCTGGTGCTGTTTGCATTGAACCCAAAGATAGTAGTCTGTGTGGTGTGCAGTCGGTGCATAGGAATCCCTAAGACCTGCATGACCCTGTAAGGCATGATGCTGAGTACTGAGCCTGGGTCAACTTGAACACGACTGATTTCGGAGGATCCAATATACCCTGTGTAGTACAGTGGTCAGTCATGCTCGTGCTTAAGGGTACCGATGAATAGCCTGGTCAGGATGGCGTCATTCGCTACCACATCTCCAGTTTGGGATTTGAAGTAGTAGATGTGCTGATTCGGCGATCCTGTGCCATCGAATGGTTGTAAGGTAGAGGCCTTAAATTTCAGTGGGTAGGGAGCTGTATCCCACTCAACAGGGTTAGGCCGCACTACTCCTTCATGGAGCTCACTTCTGTTGGCGATTGCATTGAGGCGAGCTTCCTGTTCATCCATTTTGGTGGACTGAGGATACAACTCTTTTTCCATCTCCTTCTCATTATCAGAAAAAGAATCCAAGTTGTGAGTCTCACGATCTGAATGTTCGTGCGCCTTTTGCTTTCCCTTTGACATAGTTCTCCGGGAAGACTCAGGTTTTTGCCCTTTTTCAGCGAGAAGCTGGGCCAGCATATCCTTTAATTGGAGAAGTGTCTCCTGTTGCGCCTGGAGCATGACATGATGTTCGTCCACTCTTTTGGCCATGTCTTCATGGTTCCCTGTCGTGTAAGCGGAGACCTCGCGTGCGACAACAGAACTTGAAGATTGAGATTCGGCGACTGCCGAATGTTCATCGTCGGAAACGACCCCCTTGGCCAATCTTTGATAATCAACCGGACGGATAGCTCCTGTCCGAGTCCGAGTATTCCGATATACTCCTTCGAACTGGTCACAAATTTCCCTAACAGTCGGGGAATGACTCTTTTGTGACTCATCGGAATCAGTATGTGAGGCCTTTCCTCTGTCGATCATGTTGATGGTGACTTCAGAGTATTCCGTTTCAGCTGTCTTCTTTTTGTATCGGCGTTGTCGTTTGGCAGGTCTAACGACGTTCGTCAACCTGTCGAATACAGACTGCCGAGGTGTTGTTGCACAACAAGGGCATTCTGACAAGACTGCCGAGATAAGCCTCTCACATTGACATGAGTGAACTGCTTGTGCTGCTGATTTTCCTCTCGACAACAGTTCCCGCAGATCAGGAACTTGGGAGGACTACTCCTTCTTCACGGAGCTCGCTTCTGTTGGCGATTGCATTGAGGCGAGCTTCCTGTTCATCCATTTTGGTGGACTGAGGATACAACTCTTTTTCCATCTCCTTCTCATTATCAGAAAAAGAATCCAAGTTGTGAGTCTCACGATCTGAATGTTCGTGCGCCTTTTGCTTTCCCTTTGACATAGTTCTCCGGGAAGACTCAGGTTTTTGCCCTTTTTCAGCGAGAAGCTGGGCCAGCATATCCTTTAATTGGAGAAGTGTCTCCTGTTGCGCTTGGAGCATGACATGATGTTCGTCCACTCTTTTGGCTATGTCTTCATGGTTCCCTGTCGTGTAAGCGGAGACCTCGCGTGCGACAACAGAACTTGAAGATTGAGATTCGGCGACTGCCGAATGTTCATCGTCGGAAACGACCCCCTTGGCCAATCTTTGATAATCAACCGGACGGATAGCTCCTGTCCGAGTCCGAGTATTCTGATATACTCCTTCAAACTGGTCACAAATTTCCCTAATAGTTGGTGAATGACTTTTTTGTGACTCATCGGAATCAGTATGTGAGGCTTTTCCTATGCCGATCATGTTGATAGTGACTTCGGAGTATTCCGCTTCAGCTGTCTTCTTTTTGTATCGGTGTTGTCATTTGGCAGGTCTAACGACGTTCGTCAACCTGTCGAATACAGACTGCCGAGGTGTGGATGCGCAACAATAGCATTCTGACAGAACTGCAAATATAAGCCTCTCACATTGACATGAGTGAGCTGCTTGTGCTGTTGGTTTTCCACTTGATAATAATTCCCGCAGATCAGGAACTTGGGAGGATACTTTCCCCGGGCACGGAGGCGGAGATGGAACCCCCTGCCCTTGGGTGGGTGAGATTGGTTCTTGTCGAACATGAATTTTGAAGCCACGCTGACTTTTCTGAACCTGGCGGACCTCTTGAAGATTGCGTTTCTAAAAATAACGCGAGGGTCGCGTTGAGATTTATAAACATTAGGCCGAGGCCTACGTTTAAATGATGAAACAGACCTTTGAGGGTCATGTTTTGTTTGAACGCGCCTCTGAGGGTCGCGTTTGGTTGGTGAAACAGACTCTTGAGAGTCATGTTTCGTTTGAACGCGCCCCTGAGGGTCGCGTTTAGTTGGTGAAACAGATTCTTGAGAATCATGTTTCGTTTGAACACGCACCTGAGGGTCGCGTTTAGTTTTGACAGCTCCCTTCTGAGGGCTGCGTTTTGAAGGAACAACGTGCCACTCAGGGTCGCGTTTCAGCTGTATAAGCCGAGGCTCATAGTCGGGCTCGTTGCCGCGAAGTAAGCGTTCGTCCTTGGGAATGCTAGGTTCTGGAAAATCTTCAGGAATGCGATCCTCTCGTTGGGCCATCATTCGGCTTTCATGCAAGTGTGCTCGACGTATGAATCTTCTTCGTCTGCGAGCGGCATTCTTCTTGGCTTATTTCAAAGCCTTAGCAGCAGCGTCATTGACGCTCATGGAACTCATCTCCTCCAGAGGCCATTTGTGGCCCAAAGCGTGTTTGGCTGACGCGGAGGTGGGATCTTCAACTAGCAGAGCTAGTTTGAGTTCCTGGCCGAAGGAGAGGGCTTTCTTCGGTACTTCAAAAACAGAATTGATCTCCTTGGAGATCTTGCGAACACCATGCTTAGCCTTGGGGCTAAGCGATCCAGAGGATAAGGCTTCCTCATATTTAGCTTGATCAAACTCTACGACAAGAGTTTCTACAGTGGTTCACATGAGGTGGACGTCGGACTGCGCCACCACTTCTTCGTCAGAAAAGCTTGTCCCCAGCAGAGTCGCAATCTTTTGTATGTTGGAAAAACAAAGAAAATTGACTTGTATTCCTTTGATTCTGATTACAATTTGGTTACAAAAGAGAAGAGAACGAATTTGATTCTCTCCTTTGTTTAAAACTGGGTTCTTCTCGGTAGCGATGGAATGCCTCCTTCGATTGCTCGCGTCGAATTTGCTCTCCGTTGACGAACCGACCATCTTCTATCTCGTGGGATTGATGAACTTCTGTGGAAAGTTTAATGGGTAACTCTGAATGAGTTTAGGAACTCTGAGCGAGTTAGAACTCTGTTATAAGAGTTGTTAGAACCGAAAATTCGGTTAAAGACCAAGGTGATATTCTGTTGTTGAAGAATCCTCTCAGATTTGATCTTCTGAATTTGATTCAAAAATCCTATCTCCAAGGATTTTACTGCTGCCGCTGTTGAATTACCGAACCTGAGTGGTTGAGATCCTCCAATTCCAATCTGCTGCCTCTCCTCCATTCCAAAAAGCCAGCCCCTTAACTCAGTTGAGTTTGTTGAGATTTTATAGGTGGATAAGAGGTTGTAACTGCCCTCTAAATCCACTCCTAAGTGGGCGTGATTTCCTTAGAACGTGGGGAAACAGTTCTGAAACCGTTCAGCTCGTATTTGAACGAGTCAAACGCCCAATCTAGCGTTCAGAACCCAACGTCGCCTCTCAGAATTGAGACGCGATGTTGGGTGTTAGCTGAACACCAATGAACGTGAGGGTCACTCGCGTTTGGTTTATTATAGTTTGGAAATGCGGGGGTCAGTGTTGGTTGAACCCCTACGAACGCGAGGGTCGCTCACGTTTAGCTTGTGCTTGGAAACGCGGGGGTCGGTGTTGGTTGACCCCTACGAACGCGAGGGCCGCTCATGTTTAGCTTGTGCTTGGAAACGCGGGAGTCACCTGCACTTCCAGATTTGCAATGTGGGGATGTTATCCGTGTTTTAAAGGAGCTAGTTGACTTGTAACTTCTTCTGTAAAGCGTCGCAAGGACCGTTGTTCAGTAATCCTAGCTTTAGCTGTTGTGGAGTGTGAAAATCGTCAGATTGTAACTTTGACTGCAAAATGTGAAGACTGCTAAATAGAGTTTTCATCAATTTTCGGAAGTGTCATTGAATTGTAACTCTTCTCGATCTATGTGAAAAGTCCTCCATTTGCAGCTTTCGATTGTCGGCGCGAAAGCTATTTTATTGTAGCTTTCGTTGTAGGAACTTGACGGGAATCAACATCCATAGTGTTTTTAGATGAATATTTGCCCACAGCTCTCTACCAAGCAACTCACCAACTACGTCCAACCTTTTATTTTATCAAGATCAATCATCTCAAAAATGAGGCCGTGTTTGTGGCGATTGTAGAATTGCGAATACAGTGATTAGAAAGTCGTCTGATTGTGACTTTCATTGTCGGAGCTTGATAGGGATCAGCTATCCATCGTGATTTTTAGACAGCCTACATGTCCACATTCATTGTATTTATATTTACAACACTCCCCCTTGGACATTACTACATGATGTCAAATGCCTCGTTAAAAACCTCGCTAGAAAACCTAGTGGGAAAAAACTAGTCGAGGAAAAGAGTACATGACATACATACATTATTTCTGTTACATCAGTTGTCTCGTTAAAAACCTTTCGCTAAGAAAAACCATGTAGGACAAAACTTAGCAAAAGCAAAAAAAAGAGTACAACTATAGATCTTCGGGATCCAAACTTGTGTTGCATTAGTTGCCTCATTAAAAACCTTTAGCTAAGAAAACCCTGTGGGACAAAACTTAGCAAAAGAAAAAAAGAGTACAACTATAGTCCTTCAAGGTACAATCTTCAGGATTGCGTTGAAAATTCGCTCCCCTTGATGATGACAATCTTATGAGTCTATGCTAAGAAAAACCCAGTGGGACAAAACTTAGCGAAAAGGGGCAAATTGTGATAATAGACCTTCAGGGCCCAATCTTCAGGATTGTTCTTTAAGAATTTGCTCCCCCTGAAGAAGATAGTCTTTCAAGTCTATGCATATTGTGAACATATTTCTCATAAGTTGATGTAAGCAGAGACTTAGTGAACAAATCTGCAAGATTGTCACTTGTGCGAACTTTTTCGATGGTGATTTCGCCATTCTTTTGGAGCTCATGTGGATAAAAGAATTTTGACGCAATATGTTTTGTCATGGTTCCATTTACATATCCACTGCTTATTTGTACAACACAAGCTGCATTGTCCTCATAATGGACATTGGGGGGAATATCATCTTTCACTAGACCACACGAGCCACAAATATGTCGTATCAACGATCTCAATCATACACATTCTCGTGAGGCCTTATATAAAGCAATAATCTCTGGGTGGTTAGAAGAAGTAGTCACCATGGTCTGCTTAACAGACCTCTAAGAAATGACAGTACCACCACAGAGACTGCTTAACAGACCTCTAAGAAATGACAGTACCACCACAGAGAAAAACATAACCAGTCTAGGATCTGGCGTTATGGGGATCAGATATGTAGCCAGTGTCCTAATAGCCCACCAATGTCATATCGTGATTTCTTTTATAGAATAGTCCAAGATCTTTTGTACCTTGAAGATAGCGAAGGAAATATTTAACGTCATTTCAATGCCTCCTTGTAGGAGAAGCACTATACCTTGCTAGCAAGTTCACTGCAAATGCAATATCAGGCCTGGTGCAATTTGTGAAATAAAGAAGTGCTCCAATGGTGCTCAGATAGGAAACTTCTGGCCCTAACATTTCTTCATTATCTTCTTTGGGTTTAAATGGGTCTTTATCCACTTCGAGGGATAGGATGACCATTGGTGTGCTAAGTGGATGAGATTTATCCATATAAAATCTTTCCAAAACATTTTTCACATAGGTTGACTGGTGTAGAAAAATTCCTTCTGGGAAAATGTTCGATCTGCAGGCCGAGACTAAACTTGGTTTTTCCCAAGTCTTTTATTTCAAACTCCGTCTTTAGGCATGAGCTAGCTTCTGTAAGCTCCTTGTGCATTCCAATAACATTTATATCATTAATATAGACTGATATAATACAGAAGCCATTTTCGAATTTCTTTATAAACACACAAGAGCATACATCATTATTTGCATATCTCGTTTTCAGGAGGAACTTACTCAGTCGGTTATACTATGTTCTACCCGATTGTTTCAAGTCGTATAACGATCTTTATAATTTAATGTTATACATGTTGCGATTCTTATTTTCTCTTAATTCAGGAATTTTAAGTCCATCAGGGACTTTCATATAAAAATATTAGCGTCTAGTGACTCATATAAAAATGTGGTTATGACGTACATATGCTGCATATATAAATTCATAGTTTCTGCCATATGTATTAACTTGCGGAACGTACTACAATCACTAATAGGAGAATATTTTACATCTAAATCGATGTCAGGTCTCTGCGTGAACCCATTGAGCTATGAATCCCGCTTTATATCTCACCACCTTACAATTCTCATTTATTTTTCTTACAAAGACCCATTTATATCCTGCAAGGATATATGAACTACAGGTTCAAAATACTTTAGCGAGTTCAGCTCAGCCTCAATTGCCACTTTCCATCTTACCTAGTCCGAGTGCTTCAAGCACTCTATTACTGACTTAGGCTCTGGATCCAGATTATTTTTGGAGATAGTAAGAGCAACTGTAGAGGCAATTATGTTGTCGACAACTTTTATATTTATATTATATATTTCTCCTTTTTCACAAATTCGTGGCCACTTCAATTCTTATTTTATGTCAACCAAATCCTCGTCATTTCCCTTAACAATTTGATTTGGCCATTCCGCATCTCCAGTATTGTGATTATCAAGTGCACGTGCAATTTACTGGAGATTTCGTCTTCAGGACAAGCCTCTTTCGGAGGTTATGGGAGTGACTGTCTTTCTATATATATAATTTAGTTTTCTGCGGACTTTTATCTTTTACACTAACATGTTTTATATGCTTCTGGCACAATATGCGTCTGGCATACCAAATCATCAATGATATATTCAACATGAATATGGGGCTTAGTCACTCTTTTCTTGGCAGATTATCATGTGAACTTCTGGTTTAGTTTGACTAGTACGTGGATATAAATATTAAAGATCTTTTTCACCAATGGAATTTCTTAACATTATTTTATATTTTGGGCACTAATCTCCCCCTAATGTCGAGAATTAATCTTCAATAAAAAATGCAGTCAGCGTACTAAATTGTAAATTGATCCCCTAACATGGGCCATAGGTACTAAATTATTGATGATCCCCTAACATGGGCCATAGGTACTAAATTATTGACGGAGTTTCATAAATAATGTATGTACCTTCATCGAGGTCCCATAGAGGTACATAGGTACTAAATTATTGACGGAGTTTCATAAATAATGTATGTACCTTCATCGAGGTCCCATAGAGGTATGCTATGGTGGTGATATAGAAACATGGACTGCAAATAAATAATACGCAAATGGGAAATGTTTCACTTCTACACCACGTATTAGATAAAGAGGGAAAATTGTGATATGCAGTTGGTCGGATTTGGTTTGAATGCCCCATTTAATTTAAGTAAATCCGACAAATCATATTTTGCCCAAGATGACCCATTCGCTCATGCTAGAATTTAAAAGAATTTGGGTCCCTAAATCTCAAACTCATTGTAACATGTTGTATTTTAGGTCAGACAAATTCTAAAATATATACATATGAATAAAAAACCACATAGGTTCACAAAAGTTTAAAGCAAAATCAAGATAAATTAAAATTGTCTGACAAATGTATATAATCCAAATATAGAGAAGCCAAATAGTTCGATAAGATCCATTACCATCCCCTCGTCCAAGCTTATGAATATTAGTTTGAATTATGACATGTGCTTCATGCACTACGACTGAAAAAGTTAAACTTGCATTATGATTTCTCACAACTGCTGGTTGTGTTTTTAATAACTACTAATGCAAGGATTAGTTCATAATGATTTTAGTTGTACTATTGTAAGAGTACAAGGTTACTTGTTGAATCGTATTCAGTCGAGGATTTAAAATCCAAAAATGGCTACAGGATAAGATCTCCTACTATGTTCATAGCCTTCCCTTGTCCACGCGTATAAGTAATTTTTTGAATTGAAGCATGTGATACAAACACAACTCGTAAGTCAACTAGTCTGATATTATGATTTCTAATCATCAATTGGTTGTGCTTCTCTGCGACTACTAATGTAGATATCAATTCAAAATGCTAATTGCAATTCTTGGTCATGTACTGCTGCTGGAGTACAATATTATTTGCGTGGAATGTGGAAAATAACTTTTCGATCAAATTATTGGCTTCCATAGATCAAAGCGATCCTTCAGGGATTGCCCAGAAAATTGAATACATTTTCAGTGAGGCATTAATTTTTCACATCTTGATTGATAGAGAAAAAATTTAAAGTGTTTGTCTTCTGGACAAAGATACTTAAAGAATCAAGAGATATAATCGTGCAAAAATCACAAGGGTGTCAGTAAAATGAACGTTCGAGGCAAAAAACAAGTAATAATTCACAGTGCACTAATCATGAGGACGAAAGATTAGTGCATGAGAAATTAGAAATATTCACATTTTAATAAGGTCACACATAATCACCAAATTCATCAAGCTCCTTTTTCTAAAGATCTCCATAAATCTTATCTTTCAAATGTTTGCTTCTAGCAAACTAGTCAGATATTAAAATTCACACAAAATTTTAAATGCTCGGACGATCAATGACCATCACAAACTCAAGCAAAATAAAATATTTAAAGCAAAAGCATCAAATTGATATATTATGACTATTTTTCATGATTGATGCTCTGTATGAATATAATCATTTGTCTTTTGGTAAAAGGTCACTTTCTTTATAAAGCTAACATACATAATTAATGATCCATATAGTAAAACATTATATCAATACCACATGTCTGTGACAGAGGAGATACATATCATATGATTTATATACAGACTCATGGATTCATCAAAAGAATAAAGAAACTTATTGGTGGCAACTAGTTGTGTGCATGTGTGTATTTTCCTTTAATGATATTTAATTAAAATCAAAATTTAGACTCCTAAATTAATGACTTTATGCTGCATCCTCTATTTTTTTTAATAACATCTCTCATACAGTTGTCCTCTATACTCTTAGCTATAGAAGCTTTTTATAATTAAAAATCAAATCTCTTTATGCAGTGGACTCCATGTATGACATCATTTATCTAAATTGTATTAAAAAAAACTTTATAACTATGAGGGCCACCTAGATAAACCAGTTACTATATGGATCTTTCATATGAGATGATCAGTTTAACACACACTCCCTCTCATCGAATGTGTTTTAACATGCTAAGTTTAGCCTTAATATCCTATATGTTTTGTCATATATATTACACAAGTACTGGATATCAAACATTGAGTTTATTATTCTCGTTATTTATCAATCTTGATACTATATTTTTGCACATACATAAAAGATTACACAAGATTACAGTTCATTTACTCGACTAGTTATTTCATGTAGACCAATCTGCATGTGATGAAATATCTGCCTTAGTACTATTGTTATGCCTAGTACCAAAGAGGGGGGAAACTAATTAGTAAATAATGACCAGATACTATATGTGCAAAGGGTATTAAGAACTTATCAGGAACTAATCTCAACTCAGATATGCTTGATGCCCATTCTTGCTATGATTTCTTTTGTAATATATGAAAATGAAAACAAATCAGGCTAACCCGATTCACCGCAAGAACAATTTTGGCAAACTGAAGCAACTCCTCAATTTGCTGAACACTGAAATTGCTTACGCCAAACAGACGATTACGAACCGGCTAGCTAGAGCTTTCGTGCTGATAACGTGTTGTAATCTCGTTGTTGTATCTACATATATCATATATCAAAAGTAAGAATCGAACATGAAATGTAAAAGTAAATAAACAAGAAAAGAGATAGGGAGAAAGTGATCATCTCATTTTATTCATCTTTATTTCTCCTCAATACATTTTGTCTTCCATGGATTACATATATAGATGTGGAAGAGAATACTAAAAGTCACAAGTAGGTGAAGAGACTTCTTCTAGTAATGTCGACATTCATTGTATTTATATTTACAACAAATTGTATTATTATTAAACAACCTAAGATCTAATTCGTGCTGTCTGCCATCAACTCAAAGGGCCTTATTGCCCAGCAAGTGTGACATTCACACATGAAATGTTCGTGAAGAAAGAATGGTGGAGCTAGCAGTATAAATCCAGTTCGTTTTCTTTTTGTCTTGCTTTCAAATGTGATTGCATGATGAAAAGTATGCGATTATAATTTTATCTTGATAAATGTGTATTTCCATAGCAACAAATTAAGATGAAAAACTATCGTCCCTTTTTATTCTTTTCTAACAGAAGCGGCATAAAAGGCGTTAAAAATCTAAAATTTGAAGTCGTAGGGCCATAGGAAGCTTCTTAGCAACTTCCCCTAATCACCATTTGTGGTCAATGTAGGGTTCAAAGTTCTTGACAACAAATCATTATACATTTACTTCTCACGTCCTAAAGTTTCAAAATTCTCTTAATCCTCACCAAATATCGTTTGTTTTAAAAGCCAATAACTCCACTAGGACCACTTCTTCCCTCCTTCTCCCTACACTTCCCTAATCAATGAAGTCACCTCTGTGACTAGATGACCCTTGTGCTTAAGCAAACAAGGCAAGCAACTGTTGGATGCTAATTGATGACCTAGAACAAAAGCCAATTTCTTGTCCTTCATTGGACTTTGATGAGCAGTGATGAACCCTTTCATGATGATTGCTTCCTATCTTTAAATGTGAGTGGACGTTTTTATGAGGAGGAGCTTTAGTTTACTTGATGAGAAGGTGTAAGCATGGACGCATGAAGTGTGTGGTGACAAGGAGGCTACTTTGATGATGTGATGATGGTCTATATAAGGATTCATATCATTTTCATGGAAGGAAAGGCAACGAGACTATTATCCTATTTTGTACAAAATATACATTGGAAACTTGGAATAATAACAAAGAGAAATGATTAGGACCACACCATCAAGAAATGGTCCCTAGGGGGTGATCTACATAATCAAAGGGGACCATACATTTGAGAGACAGCCCGAGAGGAAATATGAGCACCGTTCTCATATACGTGTTTTTTAGATATTTGGGTAAAATAATTCAGTGAAATGCGTGGTATTTGCTTCTATATTCTCTCTATGGAGAAAATTACAGCTGAAATGATTGCAAGTAAAGAGAGTATGATTTGTCTTTCTCTATTCCAATCAATGGCTTTCTTTGACGTTGTCGCAAGAGATTTTGTTATTTTGCAACTAGGCGAGAATATGACTGGTTAATACTAATTAGACCGATATCATGAATTGTGATTTTAATAAATTGTGGCAAAGGAAATAGAAAATAAGAAAAAAAAGAAAGGAAAAAAGATGAATATTAATAAGATGTCGACTAATATTTTGAATCGATTAATATTTTGCTAAAAAATAAAGGAAAAAAAAAAGAAAGTGAGAAGAGCATTAACTTCTGACAACTTACACAAGATGAATATGATGTGAACGCGTCGCTTTAGATTGCACGTGTGTTAGGCTTGGAAAAGGATGAAACTATAAGATAGCTAGTTGTGGGGCTTTCTAGTTGTGGGGCTTTCGAAAAAAAATGGCTGAACGCTTGGAAAAGGACGAAGATAATCGGATGATAAACATAAAAAGAGACATTTATAATCTAGGCTCTTGAAAATGATAGCGTAGAGAAATATGATGAATAAATGTCACATTGGTTTACCTCTCTGATTGGGGTGGGCTATTTGAGATTGTGGGTCTTTGTCAGGCCAACGGGACAATGAAAGGAAAATTAGCTGAATTTAGAAAAGGTCACTGTGTATGCCACAGTGCTACCCGACTCTGTGGGCTGAAATTAGAAAAGGTCATTGTCTTTTATTGACCGACTCTGTGGGGTTAAATCAGAAATAAAATAAACAAGAGATAAGAAAATCAGGCCTGACGGGAGCAGTCGTGAGTTCACTACCCTAGAAGATTGAGAACCCGCTTATCGCCTTGGCGCAGATGGTTCCCTCCCCCTAGCGGTAAAAGCCCCCGGAAACGGCCGGTCTCTGCACTCGGGCGAGAGTGCAGAGCTTTAGCTCAGATGAAGAAAGTTTCCCATAAAATAAAATAAGTAATATGTAAAGGAGAGAAAAGTAAAACACAAGAGAAACTTGTTGTATATTTTTCCTTATGATTTTGAGCTCAACATACGGATATATAAATAGGGTTGGAAAAGACATTACAAAACCCGCAATTAATTCTGTAACGTTCATCTTAATGTATAGTCATTATGCTCATTTTAATTGCTAATTAAAACATATTTTAATTACATGATTTATTACTATTCATTAAGGCAAAATTGCCTTTTCTCCAACAAAATATCCAACAGTAAACACCCGCTTTTCTCGCCCCGTACCAAAAAGAGCGATTCTAGGGTTCTGCCTCTTTTTTTTTCTCGCCGCAATCTCGTATTAAATTTACTAAAAAATTTATGGTTTTTCTATCGAGTGCCCTTGGCCACTGGATAACAAAAATAAATGTCATTAATTATGCTTCCATCCAAAGTACTAATTAATGTAGTAATTAATTATTCCCTTAATTATGCATCCGTCCAAAGTACTAATTAATGAAGTAATTAATTATTCCCCTACTATTTAATTATTCCTCTTCAATGAAATAGCTCCCCATCGATTGATGTACCACAATGGCTCAAAGAAAATATATAACAAGAAATATAAATTGCTCAACTTGATGGCGCGTACACACCCAGGCTATTTCAACGAATGAAGGGGTCTTTTTGAAAAATTCCTCCGACAATTGAGTACGAGCTCGTGACCATACTTGCCATGGAAAATGGGGGCCTTTTTGAAAAAAGTCACCAAAGATGGAGTTAAATCCTTCTCGTGGCCATTCTCTCTCTTCCCAATCCAAAACCCTTATCCCAAAATCCATCTCCGTCACCGACTTCCCCTAAATCCATCCCCGTCACTGCCGACCGCGACACCCCTATCACCGACTTCCCCCATATCCGTCGACATGCCCATTCCTCCTCCTCTATCAAGCCACCGACTTCTCCCAACTCCGGCGATCGCGACATCCCTGTCACCGTCGACCGCGGCCGATCTCCCTCGAGCTCTCTCTCGAGATCCCCCAACTCAGGTATGGATATCTCTTTCTCTTGCGTTGAAGTCTTTGAGCTCTCACCTTTACTAAAGCGAGGATCGTAAAGCCGGAAGTCGGGATAGTATGTTGGCCATGATTTCCAATGGAAGGAACATTCCTAGCATAATTTGTACAGTTGCATGCCCTGCGTTCATTGATGAGTTGATAAAAGTCAATTTCAATTGTTGAATTTCTTGCTTTGATAAAAAGAATAATAGAAGAAAATTAGATGTATAATTACTTTTTCTTCTTCTTCTTTTGTCATTGTTTTTGGTTGATGTGGCTGCTCTTTTCTCATCTTGGTCACAACCTTCAAAATTTGTAGTTATATATTAGTAAAGCATTGCCCGTCTGCGTTTATCAATTAACTGGTAAGAGTCAAAATTTGTACTTCCGGTTGTTATTGGCAGCACATGTATGCTTTTAATTGCACTTAAATTTTCTCACTATTGCACCTTAGTACCCTAATTTATGTGAATATGAAAATTTCCCCTAAACTTGGACACTGAAGCATTTTTCCTCCTTCGGCGAGATTATACTGAATTTATGAAATTTGATATTATATGCATTTTATATAGGTCAATTACAATTTTTGTGAGAAATGGAAAACTTAGGCACTGAAGCTAATAAAGTAGGCCTTACAATTTTTGTGAGAAATGGAAAACTTAGGCACTGAAGCTAATAAAGTAGGCCTTACAATTTTTGTGAGAAATGGAAAACTTAGGCTCTGAAGCTAATAAAGTAGGCCAATCACATGATAAGCGAAATTATCAGGCACTCAAAAATCTGTAAGTAATAATTTATGTTGTCTTATTTTTCACATTCTAGTATAACTCTTGATGTTTGTTTGTGTGTGTGTGTGTGTGTGTATATGTTCTAATAAAAAAATAAATAACTAAAAACCAATCCTAACCCTCCAATCTATTTAATCCAATGGTATTGATTTCAATGGTAGATTTGAAAATAAATACAACTTTACTACACATCAGCTGCTTTTTATTATGTAATAGGGGTAAAATAGGAACCATTTATTAGTGTAAACATTGAAATCACACGGAATAATTAACCCGGACGAATTTTTTCTCTCTCCTATCAAAAGTCCAACGTCCTTTCACTTCCCACTAGCTCTCTCTCTCTCTCTTCATCTTCTCACTATAGCTCTCTCTTCATGTGTTCCCACATGTCTCTCATCTTCTCACAATAGCTCTCTCTCTCTCTCTCTCTCTCTCTCTCTCTCTCTCTCTCTCTCCAAAAGTCACAACATTCTTTACAAGATAAAGACAAACAGAGGAAAGAAACCCGCTTCTTTAAGAAGGGGTAAAACCATTCCATGTTCAAATATTTTCTTCTTTTTATTTTTTTTTTGTTTTTTGACGAAAGGTTGATCTTTTGGTGGTCTTGTCGTGCTGAGTTACAGCTGCTGTGCTGTTATGCTGCTAATGAAGTGAAATTAGATTCGCTGGAGTGAATCTGGATTTACTCCAGTGAATCTGGATTCGCTGGAGTGAATCGAGAGCCATATATAGTTAATATTTATTTAGTTATTATTCATAAGTTGGAGTTAATATTTATTTAATTGTTGTTCACAAGTTAGTGGTCTTGTTATGCTGTGTTGCTGCTGTTATGTTGTTGTGCTGCTACTGAAGTGAATCTGAATTCACTGGAGTGAAAATGGATTCACTCCAGAGAAACTGGATTCACTCCAGTGAATCTGGATTCACTCCAGTGAATCTGGATTCACTCCAGTGAATCTGGATTCACTCCAGTGAATCTGGATTCACTCCAGTGAATCTGGATTCACTCCAGTGAATCTGGATTCACTCCAGTGAATCTGGATTCACTCCAGAGAGAGAGTTACCGTGACTTTTTGGATAGGGAGATGTTGAAGAGAGAGAGAGAGAGTTGCTGTGATTTTGGAGAGAGAGATATGTTATGACTTTTGGAGAACTCAACAGACACATGCATTCATTACAGTGGCAGCATGCATTCATTATAGGTGGCTGTTAATTTTATATGATTACCCTTATGCAGTTGTAATAGTATTATAATCCCAGCCATTGGATGAATCTAGATCCAATGGAGAGGATTGGTTTTTAGTTTTTAGGATAGTGAGGTTTTTATTTGAACCTCTCCCTATATATATATATATATTATATATTATATATATATAAATATAATATAAATATAATATATTATATATTATATATATTATATATATATATATATATATATATATATAGACGAGAGCAAACTTCTGTCACTTAAGTGGACGCTCCCATACTAACGTAATTTTCTTATCATTAATAGATTACTTTTGGAGCTATATTGTGGATGAATCCGTTCCAGTTAAACTTGATCTACATATTTCTAAAACCCCAACACACAAATTTGGTGTGAACTCGTTGTGGTTTGACCTTCCGTCGCAGCCATGTAAAAAGTTCTATTCACTCGAAAACCGTAAATTGATACGACTGTGGCATGAAGCGTTCAACTACGACGGCGTGTTTCACCCACCAAATTTGGTGTGTTTGGAGGTTTTAGAATAGAGATCAAGTTGAACGGAACGGATCATCCACAATGTAGCTCAATCAAGTGATCATCAATGGATAAAAACTTAGTGGACGTCCATTAAGTGACAGAAGTTTTTGCTCTATAATATATATATATATTATATATATATATATATATAAATATAAATTATATATATATATATAATATTATATATATATATAATGTGTGTCGAAGTTTTGTTATGTATTGTAATGGGTACTGATTTTTCTGCTAGGACCTGAGTTGTAAACAAACAGTGTAGTGCTCATTACCACAACTCATCGTACTCATTATCCGTGTTGCCATTATGTTGAATGTGTTCTAACAGAATCCAAGTCTTTTTGAGTGTCACGGGCACTAATGAAAATCTTAAGCACGGTAAATCCGGAGTAGCTGCTCGTGCAACTTGTCAATTTGAGAACGTTTCTCAAATTCTGCCTTTTGAGTCAATTGCTAGCTTGTAAATTTTTTTGTTTGAATTTCATTTGTCAGGCTTCATTTTGTGCTTCAGAATTGTCATTTGCGTTGACAAGGGACATGATGTTTCTCTTTTACTTCAAGCTATCCATCCTAGCTGTTGTGCCACTTCATCTTTTTTTCATTTTTGGAATGCTCTTTGATAAGTATCCTTATACGAACATTTTAGTCCAGGTCTGGGATTCAACATCTAATTGTTTTGGTAGTTGTATGAGGTCTTGCATGTCAATGTAAAGGGTAAGAGATTTTCGTGATTTAGTATACACTTAACACGATCCACATCCAACCAAAACATTTTCAGTGTAAAGTTGCCAACAAAGGGTAAGTTTCAATCTCATTTCACTCCGAATATGATACTTTAAAAACGCAGTCACTGGAATTGTGCCTGGGTAAGTCTCAAAACTCCCTCTTTTCTCTAATGCTTAACCCTAGAAAATCGTGTTTAAGGTTTAAATACAACTCCAAAACAAAACGGGTTAGAAAACAGAAGCCCAAGGCCCAGCCGACTCACGGTCGACCGTGGCGGTCGACCGAAGCCCAACGACAGAGACAAAAAATGACTACAGGGTTTGGCGGTCGACCGTGATAAATCCAAACTAATCCTCTGTGTCGTGCACGTTTGCGGTCGACCGCGCACCGCCAGCATCCAAAAAACATGTTTTTCGTCATTTTTCCGCTAAATCTACACACCCCACCCCACCCATCCAACCTTCGCCCCTTACCCCCAAAAAGAGAAATGATAAAATAACTACCCCCACCCAGTGTTAAGACCAGTTATCTTGGGACAGTTGGAAAGTATTCTTAGTACTATTTGTGTTCCACCTAGGTCCAAAAACCGGATGCCCGGGCCCCCTCCCCGGTCGTCCGGGCCCGGTAAACCCTGGGCAAAACCCGTACCTCAGTCTGCCCCGCCCGGGCCGCCTTGTTGGCAGAGCCACGTCCGGGCCCTGCCCTCTCGTGGTGCCGGACAGCCGAAAAAGTCACTGTGGCTTCGGAATCCGTCCGCCCGGCCCATAACGTCACAAACTGACCTTTGCCCCGGTTCACGGATGCCAGCCCGGCCCGTTCCCGACGTCACTAAAGACCGTTGCCGGCCGGGCCGGCGCCATGCCCGGCCCGGCCGATCCCGAGAACCCACAAAGCTGACGTCCCGGCCGGCGCCGGGCCTTAACTCTGCGCCCGGCCCGGCCATAACGGTCACAAAGGTGACCGTTGCCCAGCCCGGCCCGGGCCAAATCTGGCCTAACGGCCAGATTTGGTCTTTTGACCGTTTTGCCCCTTAAAACGGTCAAAAAACGGCTATTTTTCGAGGGTTTTTTGGTCATTTACCTAGGGGGCTGCTTCTATAAATAGAGGGGGGGTTTCAATTCATTTTCTCACAACAAAACTCATCTATTTCTCTCTCTACTACTCTCTTATACAATCTTATACTATCTCATACTAATATACTATCCTATAATCTTTTGTATTTTCTAATACTTCCAACAAATGGCTTCTGGGTCTGATTATGAAGAGCAACATGCAACTCCTACCGATCCAGAGATGAGTCCTCCTACAACAACTCCTCATCCTACCGGTGTTAATCCTGAATCTGGTGGCGACGAATCTACGGCACCAAGAGCTCCAAAAAGGCCGAGGTCTGATGTATGGAATTTTTTTGAGAAGATAGACGTCACCAAGGATGAACACGGTAGGATCATCTCTCAGAATGCGAAATGTGCGTTGTGCGGCCAGATATTCAAAGCTCATCATAAGAGCGGCACCAACCATCTCAAACGGCATATTGAAAAACACAACAAAGGCCAAAATCTACAAGGTGATATCCGGCAGTCTATGCTTTCCCAATCATCCTCTTCAGGTACCCTCGGCAGTTGGAATTATGACGCTGCCCGAGCCCGGAAATGCGTAATCAGGTTTATTGTTCTTAAAAACCTTCCTTTTAAATTAGTAGAAGATGATGAATTTGAAGATTTATTTAGAGATGGTTTTTATCCTGCATTTACAAAATTTTCTCGTCAAACCTGTCAACGTGATATTTTAAAATATTATGTTGAGGAACAGGGAAAAATAATTTCTTATTTTAAAAATTTAAACTGCAAATTTTCTTTAACTTCTGATATTTGGTCATCTAGAGTGCAAACTGGTTATTTATGTATAACAGCACACTGGATTGATGAAAGTTGGAAAATGTTTAAAAGAGTTGTTTCTTTTATTGCAATTGAAGAGTCACACACTGGTATTAATGTTGCAAATTTAATTGTTGAAGAACTTATGAAACTAGAAATTGATCAAAGAATATTTACTCTTTCACTAGATAATGCAAGTAATAATAATGTAGCTGTTGATTTTCTGAAAATAACTTTGTCATTGCCATGTCATGGTGAGCTTTTTCATGTTAGATGTATCTGTCATATTTTAAATTTAATTGTTCAAAGTGCATTTTCTGAAATTAAACCCATGATAGAAAAAGTTAGAACAGTTACTAATATGCATAATGCTTCTGAAATGAGAATTAAAAGATGGAAACAATGTTGTAAAAGAAAAAATTATAAGCCTAGACTAATTCCAAAAGATGTTGACCATAGGTGGAATTCCACCTATGCAATGTTATCTGTAGCAATAGAATATAAAGAAATTATAAATGATTTTATAAATTTTTATGCTTCTAGTTCTAGCTCTGGTAGTGCTTATGGAATAACTGAAGATGAATGGACAGTTATATGTAAATTAAATGAGATGTTACAAGTTTTTTATGATGCTACTATGTTATTATCTGGTTGTTATTATCCAACTATTACTTTAGCTGCTTTACAAATTTTAAATATTCAAAAAAATTTTACAAAATATCGTATGGATGATATTTTTGGAAGTATAATTTTTGAAATGGAGAGTAAATTTAATAAGTATTTTAGGCCTATTCCTCATATTTTTGGTATTGGTGTTCTTATTGATCCATGCTTGAAGGAAATTGGCCTTCGAAGTTTGTTACAATCATTGTATGGTGGACAGATTATAGACTTAGATGATGGATCCACCCTTACTGCTACTACTCATTATTTAGCTATTAGAAATTATTTTCAAACCTTATATGATGAGTATGCAGCTAGATATGGTGTAGCTACACAACAGTCTTCAGCTTCGGCACCTTCAGCTTCGAGCACAGGTCGAGGTAAAAGTGTAAGTTTTGATAGGTATGCAATGGTAGCTGAACTAACTGGTGGATCTGGAACTTCATCAGGATTAGATGTTTCTGAAATAGATGAATATTTTTCTGCTTCTTTAGTTAGATGTCAAGGAAATGCTTTAGATATTTTGCAATGGTGGAAAGTATATGGATCAGTTTCATATCCTATACTTTCCACCATGGTTCGTGACTTACTATCAGTGCAGGTTTCGACTGTAGCCTCGGAATCCGCTTTCAGCACAGCAGGACGTTTGATCGACGACCACAGGACATGCTTAGATCCGTATACTGTACAAGCGGTGATGTGCTTACAGGATTGGTGGAGATACGAGAAGCGAACACAAGGCATCGAACGGATTGCTATGATTGAAGATAAATTTGAAGAGTTGGGACTAGCAGATAGATATAATGATTAGATAATATTCATAAAATTGTAATTTTGTTTTCTTAGCTTTAAATTTGAATTAAATTATTTCGAAAAAAGTTGCAAATGATAGTGATATGGGTGAGTAGGTGCCAACCTAGTTGGGATGTACTCATCTATTGTGATGCGACGAATTTCGAAATAAATTTATACTTGTAAAGGATTTGTAAAGGATTTACCGATTATTAATAAAGAAGTTATTTTTATCATTTTTTGTACTTGTAATTTATGTCATTTCATTTCAAGCTATTAATTAAATTTATGACATTTTTTATAATAATTTATGGTTTATGGTTTTGTTAAAATTTAAAAAAAAAATTCTAAAAAAAAATCAAACCGTGCCAGCCCGGTGTCCGGCCCGGGCCCGGGCCACCCGGGCCCGGGTCCGGGCTTGGGTTTTGCCCGGCCCGGGCCCGGTTTTCCGGGCCGGGCCGGGCCGGGCCGGCCCGGATGGACAGCCCTAGTTCCACCAACGATAACACCCTAAATCCGTGGACCAACTTCAAATATCACTTGATGAACAGCACCTTACTTATAAATTACTTTAATTTTCTCCGTATGTTTTGACTTCTAGATACTTCTCTCCTACCATTCCCTTTTCGCTCCTATTATTGCAGCACAACAGCGGCCCCTGTCTTCTCTCTTCTGATGTTGGATTTATTTAAAGAAGAAAGGGTGAGTCGGTTGAAATTCAAGAAGATTTTGAATTGCCCATTGGATGATGTCAAAGCTTCATAGCTTGTTCTAATAAATTTCTATGCGCAATTAACCCTTTCCCATTCTATAGTATAACATGCGTCCAAGGTTCAGTGAAAGATCTATTTAATACAGTTTGGGGAATGTTTACTGTACACTTAACCGTGCTAATTTTACTTGGCGATGATATCAATATCATTTCCCCTCTCGGGCAATTCATGAATTCTCTCAGTTTGAAGGTCATAGTAGGAAACTCTATTTTCAAGGTATATCATACTTCATATCATATCATATCATACTCTCTTTAAAAACACGAGTCCGGAAAATCTTTTTTAGACAAATATAACCCTTTATAGTTTGAACTACCTTATCTATAATCAAATTCTAATTTTCAATGGTCAATATTACCCTTCGCTATTTTAAATATTTTATTTATATCTTAATCTATCCTAATCATAATCATATCTTATCCTAATCATATGTGAACCATGTTTAGCTTAACAATTTAAAAAAACTAATATTAATAAAATATATAAAACATAAAAATGATATTAGTTTGTTAAGATAAAGAAATTACAAGTACATAACATATTATAATACATGAAGTATTGCAAAAAAAACCATAAAAAGTTTTAAAATTGCAGAAAAGACCCTAAAAAGTTCAAAATTATAAAACTCATCCAAATGTCTCAAAACTTAAAATAAAAAACATGAAATTAAAAAATTAACATCAGTTTGCAAAGAATTTAAAATTTACAGTTAACACCTCAATGTCTTAAAAATTATAGAAACACCCTCAAAAGTTTAAATTACAGACAAACACATTAAAATTGTAAAATTTTAAAACTTATAAATAACACTGATGAATGATAGGGCAAATCCGCAAGCGCACGGACTCGTTGTAGCTATCAAGGTCGATCCCACGAGGACTAGGGGTTATCTACCAAGTTTCACGTTTTCAACTAGCTAAATCAATGAGTAAATTAGAAGAGATTACCAAGTTTCACGTTTTCAACTAGCTAAATCAATGAGTAAATTAGAAGAGATTTAATAAAAGAAATAAAATAAACAACTAAGTAAATTAGAAGAGATTTAATAAAAGAAATAAAATAAACAACTAATCGGATGGAATTCAATATAATGATGGACTAGGATTGGGGGTTATCACCACAACTTAGGTGTTCAATGATGAATTATTTCAATTCTTGGTGTTGGTTTCATCTAGAAAGGGTGAATTAGCCTAAATTAATCTAAAGCCTCTTTCAAGGTCTAAAGATCGTGCCTAATCAATCTCAATTAACCTACTTTCATGGAATTAAGATTAAGTTAAACCCATTAAGCTTTATGCTAATCCAAATCAAATCCCCAAGGAATCTAGCCTACTTTCGTGGTTTGAGCTCCCTGTTTAATTTCTAGAGATCCGGTATTAATCTTCACCTTTCAGTCCTTTAATTAATTACCTACGATTGCTAATATGGTGATCAAGCGAATCAACAAAATTAAAACACTAGAAATCAAGTTCAAAGATATAAACTTTCACCAAGAACCTATATCAATTCATCATCAATCACCAAAAAGTTGGGTTCTTTCCCAATCCTATATATCAATTCATCATCAATCACCAAAAAGTTGGGTTCTTTCCCAATCCTAGACAAGAAATCTACTCACACATGATCTTTCCCAATCCTAGACAAGAAATCTACTCACACATGATTGGAATAAGAGAAGACATCAAATAATTATGTAAATTAATCATAAGAAGAAATAAATCAAAGAGAGGAAAGAATTAACCCATCTTTCAATTGAAATCTTCAAAATAAGAACTTACAATCCAATCTTCTACAAGAGATTAATGTCTTCTTTCAATACCTGAACACTAGAATAGTTGCTAGTTGATGGCTAAAAGAACATAACAAAAGATCTCCAAAAACCTAAGTCAAAACATCTATTTATATGTCCCAAAAAATCTGGAAAATAACTAATTCCCGTGCCACCGGTGTGGTCTGCACCATACTAGGGTGTGGTAGGGGCTGTTTTGCTGATTTCGTGCTTGTCTGTACAGTCTTCGGTATTTTAGCTATAACTTTTTCTTACAACCTCGGAATGAGATGATTCAAGTTGAATTGGAATCCTGTTGAAGAGATCTACAACTTTTATCTTTTGAGTTTTTCTTAATTCAAATTGCATCATGGTCGAAATTCTAGTTCTTCATACCCGTGCATCCATTTTCTTCACGAACCATGCCTTCAAAATCTTGTTATTGCTTCAAACTCTTGTAAAACTTCCAACGATCATCAAATCTTTCAATCTTGAGCCAATACCTACATATAAGAACACAAACAATAGCAGTATCTTCGATCTAAACACGAAATATGCATTAAACACTCGTAAATCATGCTTAAAACACACTAAGATAATGCATATTTTACGTGTTTATCAACTCCCCCAAGCTTAGACTTTTGCTTATCCTCAAGCAAATAAACAATAAAAATTAGGAGGAGTGAAAGCCAAATAGAGTAGGGATCACCCCCTCATCAATCCTTTAACCAATATCAAACATAGCACAAAACAAATACTTTTCATCGGGACATAACAAATTAATTTCCAAAACTCTCAACAAAATCACATTTCAAAATTTATTTACGATCACAAGCGTCACAAGTCAAGGATAGCCATCCTATCCAATTCTCAAGTCAATGTAGGAAAAAGAAATTCATGTAACTAGCTTCAATCCCAAAGTACTAAAATTGAGGCCTTCAGGTAGCTAAATTGGTAGACCTCACTTTAGGATAAGTGGACTCTCAATCTCTCATGTATTTAAGGATGAGATTGTATCGCTCAAAATTCTTCCGAATGGATGTATTCAACCCATAAGCTTGCATTTAATCTCAATTCTCCACCACTTTTAAAACTAAGGTATGCAACAAAATCATGAGGTCTTTTATTTGGTTGTAATGGGGTAGGGTCAAAAGGGTAGGATAGATATTTGGAATTGGTTGTAGCGGAGCTATGATTGCAAAAGATTATATCTCAAAGTAAGATCAATGACATCTACACAAACTCCATCATCTATTAAAGAACTTCTTCCAACTACTCCTTTTAGTATGCCATAATAAATTCTTTCGACACCCGCAATTACATACACCATAAAGATGACAACTTTATTCATCTTTTTTTCGAATTTTTTTTCTCGAAAGAATTATGAAAAGGGAAGCAAACGCCTACTTTCACACCCCCAAGCTTACACCACATTACTCACATAACCCATTGTATCATAAAATGTGCTCCACTAGCTTAGGCAATGGGTAAGATTACTCACATAACCCATTGTATCATAAAATGTGCTCCACTAGCTTAGGCAATGGGTAAGGAATAAAATTGGATTTTGAAGGTTACATATGTGGGTTTAATCAACAAAAATTAGGCTTATAGGCTCAAGGGGGCAAATCAAGGGAACAATAGTGCATGGTAGGCTATTTGGCAAATGTGGACTATAAACAAAAATGTGCCTCAATCACCTTTTATGCATATAAAAGTTATATGTGGCCTTGAAGAGATTCAATGCAAGTTCTAGTATCCTACACCATTGGAGAATATCACACAAGAAAAGAAAAGAATGGTTGGATGTGTAATGCATCCAATTTCAGGCTCAAAATCTCACGGGTTTTATTTGTCTACCAAATTTAATTCCCCTCTTGTCTCAATAGAGTAATGGTTATGACGCTAGCCACATAAATGCTAAATCCTATAAGACAAGAGAACATTCAAGTTTGGTTCTCCTGTATTGTTAACTTGCAATCAAAAGCATTTTAGAATCAATTGAAAGATGGTATAAGAAGTTGTCAAGTCCCGATTAATAAGCATCTATCTAGTTCAATGATCGATAAAGGTTGAGGATTCATGTCATCATCAGGAGATCATTTCCCTATTTTATTTTTTTTGTTTTTTTTTGTTGTTTTTTTTTAATTAACAAAGCAAAGAAAAACAAAAATAAAAGAAAAACAGGCAATTATAGAAAGGCAACCAATGAATAAACAACCCACACCCCCAAGCTTAAGATCGACATTGTCCTCAATGTAAAAAAAATAGAAATTAGTGCTAGGGTGCAGGAAACATACCAACTCACTAGTCAGAAGGAGGTGGCGCAGAGGCATCCTGTCGGAGCTGCCGCTCATGAAAAGACTGCATCATGTAGTGTACCGAGTCCAGTAGTTGTCCTTGACGTTGTTGCTCTTGCTCGATGGCACCTACACGGTTAGTAAGAGAGACAAGAGAAATATGGATAGCTGATAATTCTGCTGACCAATCAGGGTGATGGAAAGAGTTAGTTCCCCTTGTAGGCTTAGCCTGAATAGGGATCGGGGGTACCGTGTCAGCATCCTCAGCTGGTACAACCCCGTGACCATCATAATTCATAAAATCAGATGTGAGGTAGCACCAATTGGTGCGATCATGGATGGTTGTGCGAACAGGATCAGGTAGTGGGAAGAGATAATTGTCTTGAAAACATAACCATAACCTATTGCCCTTATTACTAATCAATTTCATATGAACACAAGCATCGAGGTCAAATGAGGTGCTAGGATTTAAAGGATGAAGTCCTTTAACAAGCTCTCCTAAACCCATCCCATAAGCTAAAGTGGTAATCAATCCACCAAAAACAATTTTTCCGCTCGTTGCTCTCGCTGCACGACACATATGATGAATCATAAAAGTGCCTGTGTCAACCTTATGTCCCTCAACCATGACACATAAAAAGTAGAGTTCTCTCTGACACATGATTCCATCACTCTCGCCTCGACCGAAAATGATAAAAGCCATAAACCTCTATAAATATCTAAAGCATGGGTTATAAACAGCAGAGGCTTGTGACAAGGAGGGATCATAAGGTCTTTGAGTGGTAGAGCGTGCGATTGAAGTCCAAAATGGGGTCAAGTTAAAGTTTTTAGGAACAATTTTAGCCCCACCCTCCGGAAAACCAAATATCTGATTTAATTGTGCTAATGTAAGTGTGTGAGACTGGTTAATAGCCTTGAAGTGATTTTCCCTTCCTTTACTCCCTCACCATTAAATAAAACAGCATCAAGAGAACTCAACAATTCGAGAGTAATACGCTCGAACGTGGGATGTTTAGCCTTTACAAATTTAACTAACCAACCCGTCCCAGGAGGTATGAAACATCTTCCCACAGCCCTAATTCACGCAAACAATTTTCATCCAAATAACGGGTACTCAGAATTCCCCGCTTAACCAATGTATTATATCTAGATTGTTGCTGTGCATTGACAAATTCTATACCATGAGGATTTTGGGGAGGAGGAGAGTTACCTTTGCGTCGTCGCGGTGTAGAAATTGAAGCACCCTGACTAGGCTGTCTGTGCTTAGGTCCCATGTAGCCTTCTGAACGGGAATTGACAGCAGGTTGAACGACAGTAGAAGGCTTGCTGTTCTACAGTAAGAGATGGTGGTGGTGTTGATCGCCGAAATCGAAACGGGGGTTGGGTGACTTGAGCGGCCACTTGGCATTGATCTGAGGAAGCGGGGGGTGTTGGCCGATGATGGAGGTCTATGAGGCCATCAAATCACTGGGTATTAATCTTCACCTTTCAGTTCCTTTAATTAATTTACCACGATTTGCTTTAATAAATGGTGATCAGCGGAATCAACAAAATATAAAACACTGAAATCAAGTTCAAAGATATAAACTTTTCACCAAGAACCCTATTATCAATTCATCATCAATCACCAAAAAGTGGGTTTCTTTCCCCAATCTAAGACACGAAATCTATCACACTTATCGATTGGAATAGAGGAAGACATCCATAATTACTGTAATTAATATTAAGAAGAAATAAATCACAAGAGAGGAAAAGATATTAACCCATCTCTTTCAATTGAAATCCTTCAAAATAAGAATCTTACAAATCCAAGTCTTCTATAGAGATTAAATGTCTCTTTCAAATACCGAACACCTAGACCATAGTTCGCCTAGTTGATGGCTAAAGGAACATAACATAAAGATCTCCAAAAACTCAGAGTTCAAAACATTCCCTATTTATATGTCCCAAAAAATCTTGGACAAAAAATAATTCCGTAGCACCTGTGTGGCCTGCACCATAACTAGGGTGTGTGGTAGGGCTGTTTATGCTGTTTCGTGCTTGTTTTGCTACTAGTCTTCGGTATTTTAGGCTATAAACTTTGTTACAACCTCGAATGAGATGATTCAAGTTAGAGTTGGAATCTTGTGAAGAGATCTACAACTTATTGATCTTCTTGAGTTTTTTCTTAATTTCAACATTGCCATCAAATGGTCGAAATTCTAGTTTTCAACCGTGCATCATTTCTCACGAACCATGCCTTCAAAATCTTGTATTGGCTTCTCATAACTCTTGTGAAACTTCTACAGACCGATTCATCAAATTTTCAAAATCTTGAGCAATACCTACATACTAAGAACACAGAACGAACAGTAAGTACCTCCTCGATCTAAACACGATATACATGCATCTCCAAACGCTCGTAAATGCATGGCTTGAAAGCACACTCAACAGATTAATGCATATTTTTTACGTTGTTTATCAACCTCCCCCAAGCTTAGACTTTTGCTTATCCTCAAGAACAATATAACAATAAAATGTTAGGAGGAGTTGGAAGCCAAATAGAAGGTAGGATCACCCTCCATCAATCCTCGATATTAACCAATATCACACTAGCCACAACAAATACTTTTTCATCGGGACAATAACAAATTAATTTCCATAAACTCTCGCAACAAGATCACATTTTCAAAATTTTATTTACGATCACAAAGCGTTCACAAGTTCAAGGTATACCATCACTAATCCAATTCTCCAGCAATTGATGAGGAAACAAGAAATTCATGTAGAAGACTTTCAATCCCAAAGTACTACCAAATTGCAGGCCTTCAGGTAAGCGTTAATAGTTGGGAGTAACCTTCGAAACTCTGTAGGCAATAGTGGACTCTCAATCTCTCATGTATTTTAAGGATGAATTTGTATCGCCTCAAATTCTTCCGAATGGATGTATTCAAACCCATAACATTGCTTTGAATCTCAGATTCTCCACACTTTTTAAAACTAAGTATGCAACAAAATCATGAGGTCTTTTATTTGGTGTTGTGATGGGGTATGGGTGTCAAAAGGGTAGGATAAGATATTGGAATTGGTTGTAAGCGGGGGCTATGATTGCAAAAGGATTATGATTCTCAACAGTAAAGGATCAATGACATCTACACAAACTCCATCTTATTAAAGAACTTTAAATTTTTGTTGTGCACAACAAGTGGTATCAGAGCCCAGTGATAGGGCAAATCCGCAAGCACACGGACTCGTTGTAGCTATCAAGGTCGATCCTACAAGGACTAGGGGTTATCAACCAAGTTTCACGTTTTCAACTAGCTAAAGCAATGAGTGAATTAGAAGAGATTAAATAAAAGAAATAAAATAAACAACTAATCGGATGGAATTCAATATAATGAAGGACTAGGATTGGGTTATCACCACAACTTGGGTGTTCAATGATGAATTATTTCAATTCTTGGTATTGGTTTAATCTAGAAAGGGTGAATTAGCCTAAATTAATCTAAAGCCTCTTTCAAGGTCTAAAGATCGTGCTTAATTAATCTCAATTAACCTACTTTCGTGGAATCAAGATTAAATTAAACCCATTAAGTTTTATGCTAATCCAAATCAAATCCCCAAAGAATCTAGCCTACTTTCGTGGTTCGAGCTCCCTGCTTAATTTCTAGGGATCCGATATTAATTTTCACCTTTCAGTCCTTCAATTAATCACCTATGATTTCTAATCCGGTGATCAAGCGAATCAACAAGATTAAAATAGAAGAAATCAAGTTCAAAGATTTAAACTTTCACCAAGAACCTATATCAATTCATAATCAATCACCAAAAAGTTGGGTTCTTTCCCAATCCTAGACAAGAAATCTACTCACACATGATTGGAATAAGAGAAGACATCAAATAATTATGCAAATCAATCATAAGAAGAAATTAATCAAAGAGAGGAAAGAGTTAACCCGTCTTTTAATTGAAATCTTCAAAATAAGAACTTGCAATCCAATGTTCTACAAGAGATTAATGTCTTCTTTCAATACTTGAACCCTAGAATAGTTGCTAGTTGATGGCTAAAAAAACATAACAAAAGATATCCAAAACCCTAAGTCAAAACATCTATTTATATGTCCCTAAAAATCTAGAAAATAACTAATTTCCGCGCCACTGGTGTGGTCTGCACCACACCAGGGTGTGGTAGGGGCTGTTTTGCTGATTTCGTGCTTGTCTGTATAGTCTTCAGTATTTTGGCTATAACTTTTGCGTCCTACCTCAGAATGAGGAGATTCAAGTTGAATTGGAATCCTGTTGAAGAGATATACAACTTTTATCTTTTGAGTTTTTCTTGATTCAAATTGCATCATGGTCGAAATTCCAGTTCTTCATACTTGTGCATCCATTTTCTTCACGAACCATGCCTTCAAAATCTTGTTGTTGCTTCAAACTCTTGTAAAACTTCCAACGATCATCAAATCTTTTAATCTTGAGCCAAATCCTATATATAAGAACACAAACAACACCAGTATCCTCGATCTAAACACGAAATATGCATCAAACGCTCGTAAATCATGCTTGAAACACACTAAGATAATGCATATTTAACGTGTTTATCAACTCCCCTAAGCTTAGACTTTTGCTTGTCCTCAAGCAAATAAACAATAAAAATTAGGAGGAGTGAAAGCCAAATAGAGTAGGGATTACCCCCTCATCAATCCTTTAACCAATATCAAACATATCACAAAACAAATACTTTTCATCGGGACTTAACAAATTAATTTCCGAACTATCAACAAAATCACATTTCAAAATTTATTTACGATCACAAGCGTCACAAGTCAAGGATACCCATCCTCTCCAATTCTCAAATCAAAGTAGAAAAAAAGAAATTCATGTAACTAGCTTCAATCCCAAAGTACTAAAATTGAGACATTCAGGTAGTTAAATTGGTAGACCTCACTTTAGGATAAGTCGACTCTCAATCTCTCACGTGTTTAAGGATGTGATTGTATCGCTCAAAATTCTTCCGAATGGATGTATTCAATCCATAAGCTTGCATTTCATCTCAATTCTCCACCACTTCGAAAACTAATGCATGCAACAAAATCATGAGGTCTTTTATTTGGTTGTAACGGGGCTAGGGTCAAAAGGTAGGATATATATTTGGGATTGTAGTTGAAAGCCTATCACTAGTGGAGCGATACTTGTAAAATATTTGATCTCAAAATAAGATCAATGAAATTCAAACAAACTCCATCATCTATTAAAGAACTTCTTCCAACTACTCCTTTTAGTATGCCATAATAAATTCTTTCGACACCCGCAATTACATACACCATAAAGAGGACACTTTATTCATCTTTTTTTTCTCAATTTCATTTCCTTTTTTTATTCTTTTTTTTTTTGTATAAAAGAAGCAAACACCTACTTTCACACCCTCAATCTTACATTTCATTGCTCACATAACCCGTTATATCATAAATTGTGCTCCACTAGCTTAAAAAATGGGTAAGGGATACAATCGGATTTTGAAGGTTACATATGTGGGTTTAATCAACAAAATTAGGCTCATAGGCTCAAGGGGGCTAATCAAAGGAAACAATAGTGCATGGTAGGCTATTTGGCTAATGTGGACTATAAACAAAAATGTGCCTCAATCACCTTTTATGCATACAAAAGTTATATGTGGCCTTGAAGAGATTCAATGCAAGTTTTAGTATCCTACACCATTGGAGAATATCACACAAGAAAAGAAAATAATGATTGGATATGCAATGCATCTAATTTCAGGCTCAAAATCTCACGGGTTTTATTTGTCTACCAAATTTAATTCCCCTCTTGTCTCAATAGAGTCATGGTTATGACGCTAGCCACATAAATGCTAAATCCTATAAGACAAGAGAACATTCAAGTCCGGTTCTCCCATATTGTTAACTTACAATCAAAAGCATTTTAGAATCAATTGAAAGATGGTATAAGAAGTTGTCAAGTCCCAATTAATGAGCATCTATCTAGTTCAATGATCGATAAAGGTTAACGATTCATGTCATCATCAGGAGATCATTTCCCTATTTTGTTTTTTTTTTGTTTTTTGTTTTTTTAGAAACAAAGTAAAAGAAGAACTAAAATAAAAGAAAAATAGGCAATTATCGATAGCAATCAATGCATGAACAACCCACACCCCCAAGCTTAAGATCGATATTGTCCTTAATGTAAAAAGATAGAAATTAGTGCAAGGGTGCAGAGGACATACCAACTCACTAGTCAGAAGGAGGCGGCGGTCGGAGATGATGGTGAAGGGTGGTCTTGAACGACGGTGTGGAGGCCGGCGATAGAGGAGAAAGACGAGGTTTGGTCGGTGGTGCTGATGATTTTGGAACGAAAGAGAAGGGGAGGAGTTTTGATAAACTAGACCACGGGGATGGAAGAAAGAGGTTTTTTTTTCGAACCACGGGTGTGGCATACAGGTGTGGTAGGGTCTGTATTCTTTTTCCTGTGGACCGTGGGTGTGGTGTACACCACCCCTGGGTGTGGTGTACACCACCCCTGGGTGTGGTAGGCTCTGCCACCCCTTTTGAACTCCTTTTTCTGCAGTTTTTTTTTAAGAATTGTTCTCCATTCTCCTCACCTGCATGATTAAAAATGTTATAAGTTAAAATTGTGCCGCTCCAATTGCCTAAAAATAAAATAAAATAAAATAAAATTAAAGTGAAATAAAATAAGATAAATAAAATGGATGAAAACTTGGGTTGCCTCCCAAGAAGCACTCGTTTATAGTCATGAGCTCGACCCCTTTTGCGCTCAATTCTCTGACGAAGGGGGATCGGAAAGGGTATAAGTGACCCCTTTCTCATTTTGTTCCCCAATAATGTAGTGCTTCAGTCGTTGCCCATTCACCTTAAAATATCCCGTTGTTTCACTCCAAACCTCAACAACTCCACTAGGAAAAACCTCACGGACTTGAAAAGGTCCGGACCACCGAGATTTGAGTTTGCCCGGAAAAATCTTCAAACGAGAGTTGAAAATTAGCACCATATCTCCTTGATTAAACTCTCTTCGAAGAATATTCTTGTCGTGCCATCATTTAGTCTTTCTTTATAAATGCGAGCATTCTCATATGAATCCAAACACAGCTCATCTAGCTCATGAAGTTGAAGCTTTCTTTTCTCACATGCGGTCTTCATATCAAAATTTTGGAGTTTGATAGCCCAATATGCCTTGTGCTCTAACTCAACTGGGAGGTGACACGATTTTCCATATACCAATTTGAACGGTGTCATACCTATGGGTGTTTTGTAGGCAGTTCGATAAGCCCATAAGGCATCTGTGAGTTTCATAGACCAATCCTTTCTTGAACGATTAATTGTTTTCTCCAAGATACTCTTGATTTCACGATTCGAAACCTCCACTTGACCACTAGTTTGAGGATGATATGGCGTGGCAACCTTATGGGTGACCCCATATTGTTTTAAAAGAGCTTCGAATTTTCTTTCAATGAAGTGTGAACCTCCATCACTGATTACCGTCCGTGGCACCCCAAATCTTAGAAAATGACGTTCTTGAATAGTTTCACAACAACTTTAGCATCGTTAGTGGGGGATGCTATCGCTTCTACCCATTTGGAGACGTAGTCCACCGCCACTAAGATGAATTTGTTGTTACACGATGACGGGAACGGTCCCATGAAATCTATCCCCCACACATCAAAGACCTCAATTTCCAACGACGACGGAAACGGTCCCATGAAATCTATTCCCCACACATCAAAGACCTCAATTTCCAAGATGGAGTGTAAAGGCATCTCATGTCGCTTTGAAATGTTCCCAATCCTTTGACAATTATCACAAGATTTCACAAACTGATTTGTATCCCGGAAAAGACTCGACCAATAGAAACCTGATTGTAAAACTTTTGCAGCTGTCTTTGAAGTGCTCGTATGTCCCCCGTAGGAAGATGAATGGCAATGATGGAGAATACTTGTAACTTCATCTTCAGGAACGCACCTTCTAAACATCCCATCAACACACCGTTTGTATAGAAATGGTTCATCCCAAAAATAATACTTCAAGTCAGCAAAGAACTTCTTTTTCTGTTGATAGCTCAGATCTGGAGGCAAGACTCCACACACTAGGTAGTTGACAAAGTCCGCATACCATGGTGCATCCAATCTTTCAATGGCTAACAACTGATCATCTGGGAAAGAGTCATCGATCGGTAGTTCATCCTCCTCCTTATCATGTGATTCTTGCTTCATCCTCGACAAATGGTCTGCCACCAAATTTTCCGTCCCTTTCTTGTCCTTGATCTCTAGGTCAAATTCTTGCAAAAGTAGTATCCATCGGATCAACCTAGGCTTGGCATCTTGCTTGCTCAAAAGATATTTGATGGCGGAGTGGTCGGTATAAACGATGACTTTGGACCCCACTAAGTAAGACCTGAACTTGTCAAAGGCGAATACAACTGCTAATACCTCCTTTTCAGTGGTAGCGTAGTTAACTTGGGCTTCATCAAGAGTGCGACTAGCATAATAAATTGCATGAACTATCTTGTTCTTCCTTTGGCCCAACACAACACCAACCGCATAATCACATGCATCAGTCATGACTTCAAATGGGAGATTCTAGTCCGGCGGTTGCATAATAGGAGCTGTTATCAATGCTTCTTTCAACCTGCAAAAAGCATCAAGACATTCGTCAGTGAAATAAAAGGTGGTATCTTTAAGAAGAAGGTTAGTTAAGGGTTTTGAAATTTTTTGAGAAATCTTTGATGAAACGCTGATAGAAACCGGCATGTCCCAAGAAACTTCTTACTCCCCTAACCGACGTTGGTGGAGGCAATTTTTCAAAGACTTCGACTTTTGATCGATCAACCTCAATTCCACGCTCAGACACCTTGTGCCCTAAAACTATTCCATCCCTTACCATAAAGTGGCATTTCTCCCAGTTTAGGACTAAATTAACTTCTTCGCAACGCTGCAAAACTCGAGACAAGTTAGATAAACAACCATCAAAAGTAGTTCCATACACGGAGAAGTCATCCATAAACACGTCCATAATATCCTCTATAAAATCAGAGAAAATGGCCATCATACATCGTTGAAAAGTGGCGGGGGCATTGCAAAGACCAAAAGGCATGCGCCTATAAGCAAAGGTCCCATAGGGACAGGTAAAATTGGTCTTTTCCTGGTCACTAGGATGGATAGGAATTTGGAAAAATCCCGAATAGCCATCTAAATAACAAAAATATGAATGCCTAGCCAACCTTTCCAACATCTGGTCTATAAAGGGAAGTGGAAAATGATCTTTTCGGGATGCCTTGTTCAATTTCCTATAATCAGTACACATCCTCCAACTCGTAACCGTCCTAGTAGGGATAAGTTCGTCATTTGCATTCTTAACTACGGTCACACCTCCCTTTTTAGGAACCACATGAACCGAGCTAACCCATTCACTATCAGAAATAGGATAGATTACCCCAGAATCTAGTAGCTTAAGCACTTCCTTTTTAACCACTTCTTTCATGTTAGGATTTAATCTACGTTGGTGTTCTATAGAGGGTTTATGATCATCTTCCAAGAGAATTCTATGCATGCAAATTGATGGATTAATTCCCTTAATGTCGTTCATGGTGTATCCTATGACCTTGCGATGCATCCTAAGTGTTCTAAGCAACTTATCAGTTTCATTTTCATTCAGACATGCATTCACAATCACAGGATAAGTAAAATCAGGGCCAAGAAATTCATACCTTAAAGAGGAAGGGAGGGGTTTTAATTCTACCTTTGGTGCATTATCCTCTTCACAAATAGAACCTTTTGGCTCTAGCATCAATCTTTCAAGCTTTGCATTTCGAAGTGGAGCAGTTGATGTTGATTCTAAAGATTGAGCATACGCGGCTACCTCGGGGTCTTCATCATTTATTGAACCATCACTTACCAAACATATCTCAAGTGGATCAGCTGAGTTATTATTTGCAATTTGCTCATGTGTACACTTGTCAATGATGTCGACCCTGTAACAAATTTTATCAGTTAGAGGGAGTTTTATAGTATTGCTTAAATCAAATTCTACAGTCTCCCCTCCAATATTTAGAGAGAGCCTTCCATTTTTAACATCGATTATAGCACCTACAGTAGCAAGGAAGGGTCTTCCTAATATAATTGGAATGTTAGAATCTTCTTCTATTTCTAAAATAACGAAGTCAACCGGGATAAAGAACTTACCGACCTGGATAGGTACATCTTCAAGTATACCTACCGGATATTTTACCGATCGATCCGCCAATTGGAGTGATATCGTGGTTGGCTTCAAATCACCTATGCCAAGCTTCTTACAAATAGACATCGGCATCAAACTTTCACTTGCACCTAAATCACACAAAGCATGGTTAATAGAGAGAGCCTTCCATTTTTAACATCGATTATAGCACCTACAGTAGCAAGGAAGGGTCTTCCTAATATAATTGGAATGTTAGAATCTTCTTCTATTTCTAAAATAACGAAGTCAACCGGGATAAAGAACTTACCGACCTGGATAGGTACATCTTCAAGTATACCTACCGGATATTTTACCGATCGATCCGCCAATTGGAGTGATATCGTGGTTGGCTTCAAATCACCTATGCCAAGCTTCTTACAAATAGACATCGGCATCAAACTTACACTTGCACCTAAATCACACAAAGCATGGTTAATAGAGACATTACCAATAACACAAGGAATAGAAAATGAACCTGGATCCTTAAGCTTAGGAGGCAGCTTATTCTGGATGATAGCACTACACTCCTCAGTAAGGGCCACAGTCTCGTATTCTTCCAACTTCCTTTTGTTAGATAGGATCTCTTTCAAGAACTTAGCATAAGAAGTCATTTGAGAAATAGCTTCAGTGAACGGGATATTGATGTGCAACTTTTTCAAAATCTCCAAAAATTTTCCGAATTGCTTTTCTAACTTAGCCTTAGCTAACCTTTGTGGAAAGGGTAGAGTAGGCTTGTAAGGAGCGGGGGCCACATGTTGGCCTTCTTGTTTTGATGATGTTTAACAAACAATTTACCACTAATGTTGTTTGTCTAGTATTTGTGTTTTCTTATTTATTACAGACAAACAACGTAGTTGGAGGTTGGATGGATTGAGCCTACACGATCATATCAAGAGGAGGTTGGCGGAATAGTGGAGTGAAGCAGTGTACCAAGTTGAGCTCAATGAAGATCAAGATCAAAGCTTGGGTAATTTAGTTTAGGAGTTTATATTATGTGTGTTGGTACTTTAAGCTCAATATCATACACACACACACATTTATTGGTTTCCATGTATATATATAGTTATATATATATATATATACATATATATTTTGGTTTGATAGTTTTCAAGTTTTACAATGAAACAATTGAATACAATTGGAAAACATAATTTTGTTTCATACTTAATACATTTATATGATTTCATCAATATCAATTTTATTTAGTTCCATGAAATCATGTTTTAGTGTATTATATGTGTATTTTGATAAAATACTATATTCACTATTTATAGACTTCATAACAATAGTTTACATCTTTTATTAAGTCTATAAAATCATTTTGTATTGTTTCAAAACATGGTTTAGCTAAAATGTCAAAACTCATGTGTTTATATTTTTATGTTTTGGACCTCCTTGCAAAATGATGATATTGTTTCAAAACATGGTGTAGCATGTTTATTATCATGTCTACAATCATTCCCCAAAGTTTTATATTTTTTGGAAATTATTTGATATTTTTAAACAGTGTTTTAAATCAGCATATCAGTTTTCTGCTGTGTCAGTTTTCGGTCGACCGCACCGGTCGACCGATCATTTGTTCTTTCGTCACCATGCAGCAGAGAGTTGGTCGGTCGACCGATGCGGTCGACCGAGAGCTCCATCGGTCGACCGCCGACCGCACCGGTCGACCGACGAAGTATCTGTGAGTTTTCTCAGTTTTGAACCTAGATCGCGGTCGACCGCAAGAATTTCCGGTCGACCGCCCCTTAGTCTGACAGTTTCCAACGGCTATTTTTTTGTTACCGTTGGCTGGGTTTTTGGTCTTTTGTTTTGGGGGTTTTGGCTGAGTTTTTGAGTGGGTATAAATACCCCATTGCTGTTCTTTTTCAAATAATCCAAGAGAGTTTTAAAACAAGTGTAAGAAAGTTTTAATCAAGGGTTTAAGTTTGCTTTTAGTGTTTGTTTAAAAAGCTTTTAAGCATTTACAAAAGTTTGATTTGTGGAGCAAATTTCACAAGAGAAAGTGGAGATCATCCTTGGTGTTTGAGCATTCATTCTTCTCCCTCTCTCTTGTCATCTATAGAGAAGTTTTCTTAAACTCAATTCTAGCATTTTATAAGTTTGTTCTTAATTTCATAAGCTAGATTTCATATTGAGTTTATATTGTTTTATCTCTTTGTTCACACACAACCTATTGAGCTTATTGTATTTACATTCATAGTATAATTTAGGGTTGTGGGTTTGTGACATTGAGAGTGAGCTTAATTGAGTTCTCACCTTGTTTAGAGAACAATCAAATTGATTTATATTGTGCTTAATTGTGAGGATTCACTTGTAATACACTTGTACACCGAGAGAAGTGTGTGGTGAGAGACGGGGTCGAATCCAAGAGGAGTGGCGTCGGTTGACGTGCCTAGGGAGAGGTTGTAACCGAGCACTTGAGGAGGAGGACACGGGCTAGGACCAACACTTAGTGTGTGAGGTGTGATTGCATAGTGATTGTATTGTGAGGTGTAAACGTTGTTCGGGTGAACATAGAAAACCCGGTTGTGATAGTGGAGATCTCCTCGAGGTGAGGAGCAGGGACGTAGGTCGTGGGGACCGAACCTCGTAAACATATCCTTTGTTTGTGTTTGCTTTGGCGCACTTGTTTTTATATTCATATCTTACATCGTCATTGTGTATTGCTTGTTGATCATTTTGCCCTATCACATTTGTAGTTAATTTGTTTACCCCTCTTGTTAGTTTTATATCCTTGCACATACATTGTCTATATCTCTTTGTTAGGATATATCTTATTGTTTATATATCCTTGCATATATTTCTATCATATAAGATATATCACCTTTTGTATATTGCATATTCTTACACATAACTCTTTGTATATCTATCTTGCAAGAATATATTTGTTAATTAGTTTTAATTGATATTTAATCAGATTAGATTAGCATAAGACCCTAATCACCCCCCCCTCTAGGGTCTAACACCACATATTTTTCAACTTTTTCTTCTTCTTGCGTTTAGGTCTCATTATCCACATCTATCACGTTTTCATTTTTTTCTTCATGATGACCATCCACCCCATCATTTTCCTTCATCTTGGGTCCCTCATATTGTTTTCCACTTCTAAGAGTTATAACATTCACATGACTCCTGAGATTTGTCTCGGGTTGTCCAGGTAGCATGCCTGAAGGCCTAGAGGAAGAGCTAACATTTTGTGACAATTGGGTGATTTGTGTCTCTAACATCTTGTTATGCGTAGCTAGGGAATCCATCTTAGAGGCCAATTGTTTTACCACCTCATTCGTGGTTTGTTATTGCTGCTTAAACTCTTCATTCAATTTTGATTGAGTCGTCACAAACTTCTCCATCATATTTTCCAAATTTGACTTTTGAGAAGGAAAATTGGATTGAGGAGCACGAAAACCAAGTGGACCAAAATTAGATGCAGGCATGGGATTTCCAGGTGGGTTTCTATAAGAAAAATTAGGATGATTCCTCCACCCCATATTATAAGTATTAGAGAATGGGTCTCCCTTCTGATTAAAGTTATTAACATAGTTAACTTGCTCATTACCAGAAGTATCAATGGATGGGGTTTTCCTAATTGACATTGAAGTGCATAATGACCCACATAGCTACATATCTCACATGAAATTGAAGTAGACGCCATAGAATTAATACTCAAGCCTTCAACTTTCTTAAATAAAGCATCAACTTTAGAGGATATATGGTCTAAAGCATCTATTTCATACTTGCCTCCTTTTGATGTCTAAGGAGCACGCTCGTTCGCCCATTGATAGTGATTCTGAGCCATGTCTTCAATGAGAGTGTATGCCTCGTCTATTGTTTTGTTCATCAAAGCTCCTCCTGCAGCAGCATCAACAGTCATCCGAGTGTTGTAAGTGAGCCCGTTGTAGAAGGTGTGAACAATTAACCACTTCTCTAGTCTATGGTGAGGGCATATCCTCAATAATCCCTTGTAGCGTTCCCAAGCTTCATAAAGTGACTCTCCTTCCTTCTGTACAAAGCTTGTGATCTGGTTCCTCATTTGTGCTGTTTTACTTGGAGGAAAGTACTTTGCAAGAAATGCTCTTGACAATTAATCCCAAGTGGTGATGGAACCAGCTAGCAGTGAGTGCAACCAAGCCCTAGCCTTGTCTTTTAAAGAGAACGGAAATAATTTGAGTCGAATCGCATCATTGGTCACTCCATTAAGTTTCAAAGTGTCGCAATACTCCAAGAAAATTGATAGGTGGAGGTTCGGATCTTTAGTAGCACCTCCTCCAAACTGATTCTGCTGCATTGAGAGCAGTGATGGTTTCAGCTCAAAGTTATTAGCTTCAACATTGGGCCTTGTAATGCTTGAATGTGTGCCTTGAGCATTTGGGGCTGCGAAATCCTTAAGAAGCTGATTTTGATCTCCCATCGTAGCTTGTTCTGTGTTCCTTTGCTCCCTTATATACCTTTTTATCTCTTCAAGAGTCACCGATAGTTCAGGATTGTTTTCGTCGTGTAATTCTGTTTGATGCCCTTGCATAAAAGAAAGTGAGAAGCAAAGGTGATAAAAAATAAAAATCTAGTCTAGCTTAATAACGTAAGCACTCAATATTAACACCGTAGTCCCCAGCAACGGTGCCAAAAACTTGATAGGGCAAATCCACAAGCGCACGGACTCGATTTAGATATCAAGGTCGGTCCCACAAGGAGTAGGGGTTATCTACCAAGTTTCACGTTTTCAACTAGCTAAATCAATGAGTAAATTAGAAGAGATTTAATAAAAGAAATAAAATAAACAACTAATCGGATGGAATTCAATATAATGAAGGACTAGGATTGGGTTATCACCACAACTTAGGTGTTCAATGATGAATTATTTCAATTCTTGGTGTTGGTTTAATCTAGAAAAGGTGAATTAGCCTAAATTAATCTAAAGCCTCTTTCAAGGTCTAAAGATCGTGCCTAATCAATCTCAATTAACCTACTTTTGTGGAATTAAGATTAAGTTAAACCCATTAAGCTTTATGCTAATCCAAATCAAATCCCCAAGGAATCTAGCCTACTTTCGTGGTTCGAGCTCCCTGTTTAATTTCTAGAGATCCGGTATTAATCTTCACCTTTCAGTCCTTTAATTAATTACCTACGATTGCTAATACGGTGATCAAGCAAATTAACAAAATTAAAACACTAGAAGTCAAGTTCAAAGATTTAAACTTTCACCAAGAACATATATCAATTCATCATCAATCACCAAAAAGTTGGGTTCTTTCCCAATCCTAGACAAGAAATCTACTCACACATGATTGGAATAAGAGAATACATCAAATAATAATACAAATCAATCATAAGAAGAAATAAATCAAAGAGAGGAAAGAATTAACCCGTCTTTCAATTGAAATCTTCAAAATAAGAACTTGCAATCCAATCTTCTACAAGAGATTAATGTCTTCCTTCAATACTTGAACCCTAGAATAGTTGCTAGTTGATGGCTAAAAGAAGAAAACAAAAGATCTCCAAAATCCTAAGTCAAAACATCTATTTATATGTCCCCAAAAATCTGGAAAATAACTAATTCTCGCGCCACCGGTGTGGTCTGCACCACACTAGGGTGTGGTAGGGGCTGTTTTGCTGATTTCGTTCTTGTCTGTACAGTCTTCAGTATTTTGGCTATAACTTTTTCGTCCGACCTCGGAATAAGGTGATTCAAGATGCATTGGAATCCTGTTGAGGAGATCTACAACTTTTATCTTTTGAGTTTTTCTTAATTCAAATTTCATCATGGTCGAAATTCTAGTTCTTTATACCCGTGCATCCATTTTCTTCACGAACCATGCCTTCAAAATCTTGTTATTGCTTCAAACTCTTGTAAAACTTCCAACAATCATCAAATGTTTCAATATTGAGCCAATACCTACATATAAGAAGACAAACAACTGCAGTATCCTCGATCTAAACATGAAATATGCATCAAACGCTCGTAAATCATGCTTGAAACACACTAAGATAATGCATATTTTACGTGTTTATCAACTCCCCCAAGCTTAGACTTTTGCTTATCCTCAAGCAAATAAACAATAAAAATTAGGAGGAGTGAAAGCCAAATAGAGTAGGGATCACCCCCTCATCAATCCTTTAACCAATATCAAACATAGCACAAAACAAATACTTTTCATCGGGACATAACAAATTAATTTCCAAAACTCTCAACAAAATCACATTTCAAAATTTATTTACGATCACAAGCGTCACAAGTCAAGGATAGCCATCCTATCCAATTCTCAAGTCAATGTAGGAAAAAGAAATTCATGTAACTAGGTTCAATCCTAAAGTACTAAAATTGAGGCCTTCAGGTAGCTAAATTGGTAGACCTCACTTTAGGATAAGTGGACTCTCAATCTCTCATGTATTTAAGGATGGGATTGTATCGCTCAAAATTCTTCCGAATGGATGTATTCAATCCATAAGCTTGCATTTCATCTCAATTCTCCACCACTTCGAAAACTAATGCATGCAACAAAATCATGAGGTCTTTTATTTGGTTGTAATGGGGCTAGGGTCAAAAGGGTAAGATGATTACAAAAGATTATATCTCAAAGTAAGATCAATGACATCTACACAAACTCCATCATCTATTAAAGAACTTCTTCCAACTACTCCTTTTAGTATGCCATAATAAATTCTTTCGACACCCGCAATTACATACACCATAAAGATGACAACTTTATTCATCTTTTTTTTCGAATTTTTTCCCGAAAGAATTATGAAAAGGGAAGCAAGGCCTACTTTCACACCCCCAAGCTTACACCACATTACTCACATAACCCATTGTATCATAAAATGTGCTCCACTAGCTTAAGCAATGGGTAAGGAATAAAATCGGATTTTGAAGGTTACATATGTGGGTTTAATCAACAAAAATTAGGCTTATAGGGTCAAGGGGGCTAATCAAGGGAACAATAGTGCATGGTAGGCTATTTGGCAAATGTGGACTATAAACAAAAATGCGCCTCAATCACCTTTTATGCATACAAAAGTTATATGTCGCCTTGAAGAGATTCAATGCAAGTTCTAGTATCCTACACCATTAGAGAATATCACACAAGAAAAAAAATAATGATTGGATATGTAATGCATCCAATTTCGGGCTCAAGATCTCACCGGTTTTATTTGTCTACCAAATTTAATTCCCCTCTTGTCTCAATAGAGTAATGGTTATGACGCTAGCCACATAAATGCTAAATCTTATAAGACAAGAGAACATTCAAGTTTGGTTCTCCTGTATTGTTAACTTGCAATCAAAAACATTTTAGAATCAATTGAAAGATGGTATAAGAAGTTGTTAAGTCCCGATTAATAAGCATCTATCTAGTTCAATGATCGATAAAGGTTGAGGATTCATGTCATCATCAGGAGATCATTTCCCTATTTTATTTTATTTTTGTTTTTTTTTGTTGTTTTTTTTAATTAACAAAGCAAAGAAAAACAAAAATAAAAGAAAAACAGGCAATTATAGAAAGGCAACCAATGAATAAACAACCCACACCCCAAGCTTAAGATCGACATTGTCCTCAATGTAAAAAAAATAGAAATTAGTGCAAGGGTGCAGGAAACATACCAACTCACTAGTCAGAAGGAGGTGGCGCAGAGGCATCCTGTCGGAGCTGCTGCTCGTGAAAAGACTGCATCATGTAGTGTATCGAGTCCAGTAGTTATCCTTGACGTTGTTGCTCTTGCTCGATGGCACCTACACGGTTAGTAAGAGAGACAAGAGAAATATGGATCGCTGATAATTCTGCTGACCAATCAGGGTGATGGAAAGAGTTAGTTCCCCTTGTAGGCTCAGCCTGAATAGGGATCGGGGGTACCGTGTCAGTATCCTCAGCTGGTACAACCTCAAGACCATCATAATTCATAAAATCAGATGTGAGGTAGCATCAATTGGTGCGATCATGGATGGTTGTGCGAACAAGATCAGGTAGTGGGAAGAGATAATTGTCTTGAAAACATAACCATAACCTATTGCCCTTATTACTAATCAATTTTTTTGTTTTTTTTCCATATGAACGACAAGCATCAAGGTCAAATGAGGCTGCTTAGGATTTAAAGGATGAAGTCCTTATAACAAGCTCCTAAACCCATCCCATAAGCTAAAGTGATTAATATCAAGCCACCAAAAACAATTTTTTCACGCTCGTTGCTCTCGCTGCCACGACCATTATGATGAAATCATAAAGCGCCTGTGTCAACGCTTATGTCCCTCAATCCATAACACATAAAAAGAGAGCTTCTCTTCTGACACATGATTCATCATCACTCTCGCCTCGACCGAAATGGTAAAAGACAATAAACCTCTGTAAATATCTAAGCATAGTTATAAACAGCAAGAGGCTTCTGTGACAAGGCAGGGGAATCATAAGTCTTTCAGTGTTAGAGATGCGATTGAGTCCCAAAACTAGCGTGTTCAAGTTAAAGTTTTTTAGGAACAATTCTAGCCCCACCCTCCGGAAAACCAAATATCTGATTTAATTGTGCTAATGTAAGTGTGTGAGACTGGTTAATAGCCTGAAAGTGATTTTCCCTTCCTTTACTCCCTCACCATTAAATAAAACAGCATCAAGAGAACCCAAAAATTCAAGAGTAATACGCTCGAACGTGGGATGTTTAGCCTTTACAAATTTAACCAACCAACCCATCCCAGGAGGTATGAAACATCTTCCCACAGCCCTAATTCACGCGAACAATTTTCATCCAAATAACGGGTACTCAGAATTCCCCGCTTAACCAATGTATTATATCTAGATTGTT
>NC_033799.1:36970575-37045849 GCF_001876935.1 Asparagus officinalis | reverse complement strand
TGTTAAACATCATCAAAACAAGAAGGCCAACATACTATCTCTCCCTAGGATTTACTATCGACGCCATTCCCCTTGGTATCGACCACGTCCTCACCACACACACCTCTCGGTGTACTTGTGTAATACAAAGTTATCGTCACAATAAAATGTTTGTTCTCTAATACAAGATGAGAACTAAGTATAAGCTCACTCATTCAAACCCACAACCCAAATTACACATTATGTGATAATACTATAAGCTTAAGTGGTTGTGTGTGAAAGACAACAAATAATATAAAATCAACTAAAATCTATCTTTATATAAATGATAAACAAAACTTGTAAATAGCTAGAGATTGAGTTTAAGAAATCTTCTCTGAAAACAAGATGGAGAGATGGATGAAATTGAAGCTCAAACAAAGAAGATGATCTCCTTCTCTTGTGAAACTATATTTACAAAACAAATCTTGAAAACATACTAAAAAAAACTTAAAAACCCTTTAAACATATATAAAAACTTTCTTGGTTGCTTAGAAATAGTTATGACAAATGAGTATACATAGGAAAGAAGAATTCAACCCAAAAAATTAAAAAAAACCCATAAAAACATTAAAAATATAAAAATAAAAAACTAGCCATTATAGGACAATGAACACTTATGGGTCGACTCATGTATGCATGAGTCGACTCGTCAATCGTTTGGCAGTTCTAGAATTTTTATGTAGCTAACTTTGTAAAATTAATTAAAAATAGTAAATCAATTCTAAAAATCATGAAAATTTGAGGAAGGTTTATAAACAAGTAGATAAACATGTTGGAGAAAGAATTTCTAAAATATCATTTCACATTTTTGAGAAATAATAATTTAAACACAGATATTCTAAATTCTAAAAACTGCTGAAACACTCGATTATGTAAAATAAATTTAACATTGTAAATCAACACAAAAAATGATAAAAGTTTGAGGAAAGTTTCTAAACATATAGATAAACATATTATAGAAATAATTTCTGAAATACCACTTCCTATTTGTAAGAAATAAATATTTTAACACAGATATTTCTCAAAACTACTAAAATACACTATGGGTCTACTCATAGGAAATCGTGAGTCGATTCATCATGTATGAGTTGACTCATTAGATGAAAAACTTATTTTCCGGCACAGTTCATGTGTTGAATTATAACAGGAATGAGTCGACTCAAAAACCTGCATATGTACTGTTCATTTATGAAAACTGATTTTTGAAGTGTCTTTAAAAATAGCAAACAAATTCCAAAACATATAAAACTTTGGCAAATGTTGATAAATATGATAATGAACATGTTCAAAAAGGAATTTTTCAATTTGTATTTCCCATTTGTGAAAACTCATCATTTTAACAAACTAGTCCAAAACATGGTAACTCAATACACTTGAACTTTGACATTTTGACGTAACCATGTTTTAAAACTTTATGAAATGATTATATAGACTTGATAAAAGATATAAACTATTGTTATTAAGTCTATAAATCAAAAACATGTTATTTTTCAAAATACCATAGAATATGAAACTAAACATGTGTATATAACTATATGAGAATGTATATTAGTTTCATATTTATATGATTTAAACTTGAAAACCAAAACAATGAAAACTCAAATAATGTGTATGTATAAATTAAGCTCTTAGTATTAACATACAAAGTATAAACCTAAACTAATAAACCCAAGATGAAAGATCTTCAATATGCTTGTCTTGGTTTGCGGATGAAGCTTGATTTTGAATCTTTGACTTGAATTACAAATGACTTCATTACGATATTCCGCAAACCTCCATTAAATGTTATCGTTAAGGTGCAATCCATCTAACCTTTAACACATTGTTTATATAGAGTAAATAAGAAAATACAAACACTAGACAAACAATATTAGTCGTAAATTATTTGTTAAAACATCATGAAAATAAAATGGCCAACACCCACAACCCAAGTATACTAAATGTGAAATACTTAAGCTCTAATGGTTGTGTGTGGAAACAATGAACGACAACAAAATTAAACTCAATTCAATCTAGCATAAAAATATGAGAATCAAAAATATAAGTTTAGCGAGAAGAAATAGTTAGAAAAACTTCTCTAAAAGACAAAGCGATGTAGAGATTGATGTTTAAGGTGGAACTCCTCGAAAACCAAAATTGCATGCTTCTTCTCTTTGTGAAACTTTCTTCACAAAACAAATATACTTAATTTTTCTTGAAAAATTCTTAAACAAACTTGTAAAAATACTTTTGTAAACTTGGTTGCCTGAAACAAATTGGTTATGTGGCATATATATAACCTCGCCATCAAAACAAACCAAGAACTAGTCATTACTGGGCAAACTAGTCATTATCGCTCGACTGAGAGGCTTGTTCACTCAATTGATAAATATCGATCAACTGAGTAGGAAAAAAATCAGCATTCCAGAGGGTTTTATCAGTCGACTGATGTACTTCAGTTTACTGATACACTGTTCACTGTCGACTGAAAACACTATTCAGTCAAATGAAAACATGCATGGTAGATTCTGATTGGGTTTGTGAAAACTCACTGTTTTAAGTTAGATATTTTCGATTCTCAAAACTACTAAACACTTAAAATAGTAAACCAACTCTAAAATTTATAAAACTTAGGAAAATATTTATTAACGTGAAAATAAATATGTTTGAAAAAGAATTTATAAAATTGCATTTTTCATTTGTGAAAACGTATTTATTTTGCAAACCGGTTCAAAATACAAAAACGTCAAAACTTGATTTTGATGAAACTATTCCAAACAAGTTTTGAAATACTTTCCAATAGATTAATAGACTTGAGAAAAGATATCAAAAGGTATCGTTAAGTCTATAATCCAAAATAACAATAAATCAAAACAAATGTGTGTGTATGAATTTTGAGCTCTAATTATAAAACACAAAGTATATACACCTAAACTAATATATCTAATCTAAATGATCTCATGACGTTTGTTCTTGGACAATTCTCAACTTCGTAGTATGGATGAAGCAATAATGTGTCTTAGACTAGAATTGCAATGGATTCATTCCAATTTCTTCCAACATCCAAGACATCGTCGTTAAGCTCAATTCCATCCAACCTCCAACTTAGGATCTTTGTGTAGGATACAAAACAATCAAATGAAAATACTCAACAACTGATGTTAGGAATTATTTGTTAATCATCAAAACTAGATTAGATGGTAGGGTCATAAACATGAAACCCAATGCCAGGAGCATGTTCGCAAGATAGGCGCCGTACAAAAGTGCAGATCGGTGGCGTTACAAGAATCAAAATGAAGAGGAAAAAAGATACTATAGCAGGAAATACTGTAGCCGCAACGGGAACACTGTTTACGTGGGTGAGGATGTTTACAAACTACTAAATTAAATCCGATGGTGTAGATTGATTTGTCTTTTGATTAAAAATTTAGAGGCAGATTTTGGCGAGCCAGAAGTCGATTCCTAGGTTTTGAACACGATCGAAGGGTCTGATTTTTCAGATTATGCTCAGATTAGTCAAAAAGTGCTGAATATTTATGATAGTGTTAATGAGACAGATCTGATGAAAGATAGGTCAAATAAGTATGCGAATGATGCGACTAGTGTAGAGAATTAAACGTGACTCTAGCAGTAGAGTTGTCAATATATAATTATTTAGAGTCATCACGGGAGCAGTAGTTGGTTAGTGTGTAGACTCGAGGAGGACAGTGCCAGATTAAGTGGAGCTTGCAAGCAGGCACGACTTAGTGACACACATGCTGATAGAGATATTAGTATTGGACTTTAAGACGATGAACGCTCATATTCGGTCCAATCCATGTGATGGAGGAGATGGAGACATCCAGCTCGTAGTGTATGTTTGGGTCAAAAGTTGATGTTTTCATTGTCATCGAATCTATTACAACTTTGGCCATTACAATAAACTCAAATAAAAAGTTGATCTTTTTATAAGATCTCCATTATACAATGAAACTAAAGATTACAACTCTTGTCAAACAGTGCAACGGACGTTTATCACCAGCTGCTTGCGTGTGATCTTTGCCTATTGCTGGGGACTTTAATATCCGTGGACCGCCGCAGATCAGATCCGGTTAGCAAAAGTTGGATGATCAATGCTTTCACTTCATGAAGGAAGTAATTACAGTAGCAGTGATTTTGACTAAGAAAAACCACGGCTCTTCTCGGGATTTAAGACCAAGCTTAAATCCGGAGGAATAGGGGACGAGTCTCAAATCTCTCGAAATCCACTCTTTATGCACAGGAGATCTCCGAGATCTGCTAACCCTTGCTGAAATTTGTGGCTATGCACTCGAGAAACCGGCAACACCTCGCCCTCTTGATGTCCCCCCTAAAAATGAACACTTGAACTCTTATTTATAGGCTTGGTTGATGGTTTCTTCAGATCAAAACGAGGGATCCCCTCTATCTTCAGTTAACAACAGCATAACCACTGTATCAGATAAGTTGGAACATCCAAATCTGAAAGAATCCATAAAAGAACCAAAAACCGAATTTTAGCCGAACAATAACCCGTGGCTCGGCCTTGGCCGGGCCACCAAATGGTGGCTCGGCCTTGGCCGAGCCACCAATTTGTGGTTCGGCCTTGGCCGAGCCACATAAGTAGTGCCAGGCTGCGTGAGCGAGCCATTGATCTGATCGGGTCCGCTTTGGCACGACTCGGCCGCCAGGGGCTTTATCTGTTTTCCGGGTTTTGACTTTTTCCATCGTTACACGTATTTCGTCGTTTCGTTGATATGTTCACTGTTTTTGTGGCCGATGAGCGTGCGGCCACTTGGTTTGCTGATTTGGTGGCTGGTGAGTACACGGACCACTTGGAGGTGGCTGATGAGTGCATAGGCTATTCGGTTCGCCGTTTCGCTTCATGTGTTCATCGCATCGGATAATCCTCTTAGACTTAGATAATGACATTCATCACCTTCTCTCTATCTTAAGCTGTATGTAGATACCTATATGGATTTTTAGACGCCTACAGATATACCCTCCAAAGTATTTCACACTCAGTCTTTTATAGAGGAGTCTGGGATGCTTTGGATATGATAGGCCCCCACCTTCAGTCAGTGTCAAAGGACCTATGAACTGCTTCAATTTTTGACTTCTTCAGCCTTCAGTCTATTCAGTATTTTGTCAAATAGATGAAGTTTTTCCGGCGCTGCGTTTATTGTCCAACCGTTATCGAAATCTTGAATCAAAATTTGTGAGTTAGTTTTGGCTCGTGTCATTGAGTTGACTTTGAACTGATTATCTTCGTTGCAACGCGTTGACCGGCGTTAACAATGTTTATACTCGTATGTTTGCTGGAGTCTATACAGTTTAAGCTCTTAAGACATTAGAGTGTGGCGATCCCAAATTTTAGGCTGCAAGACCAACTATTAAAGTTGTTTCGTCTGCAGATATGGATCTTATCCCAAAGTTATTGGATGCTCAAGTCACGAGGCCAACTAATGAAGCTGATACGTTAATGACTCACATTTATAGAATTTTTGGCAAATTCTCAGCCATTAACGGGTTTGATTAGCCATTACCGACTTCCGTTTGAGTCGGGCTAGCATGCAGATTATTTAGACATGTTCTGCATATAACATTGTGCTAAAAGAGTTAACTCTTTTAGTGCTACGATATTAAATACGTAGACTTCGTCTTTCTCACGGGAATAGACTACCCGACAACGCGTGTTAGACGCTGACTTAGGATTTTTGGCAAATCCTCGACCTTCAACGGATTTGACGTGCCTTTACCGATTATCGTTTGAGTCGGGCTTGCATGCTGATTGTTTAAGTCCGTTCCACATGTAACGTTATGCTAAAAGAGTTAACTCTTTTAGTATTACGATATTGAATACATAGACTTCGTCTTTCTCACGGGAATAGACTACCCGGCAACGCGTGTTAGGCGCTGAGTTATCCCTCCTTAGGCTTTGGGATAAAAGTCACCAGACTCGGATTCTGGTGTCTTCTTCAAACGGTGAAAGACTAAACCGATAACGCGTGTTAGACGTTGACTTATCTCTTCTTAGGATTCGGGATAAAATTCCACGTGCGTGTGAGGCACGGATTTTGGTTCTATTAATAACAACCTGCCACAATATCGAATATATGAGCTTTTGTTCTTTTTACGGTTAAGAACTAACTGGCAACGCATGTTAGGTATCGACTTATCCCTACTTAGGATTCGGGATAAAATTCCCTAGACTTGGATTCTGGTATCGTTTTTAATCGGTGAAAGACTAAACCGGTAACGTGTGTTAGGCGTTGACTTATCCCTACTTAGGATTCGGGATAAAATATTCCAGACTCGGATTCTGGTGTCTTCTTCAAACGGTGAAAGACTAAACCGACAACGTGTGTTAGACGTTGACTTATCCTTTCTTAGGATTCGGGATAAAATTCCCCATGCGTGTGAGGCACGGATTTTGGTGTTATTAATAACAACCTGCCACAATGTCAAATATATGAGCCTTTGTTCTTTTTACAGTTAAGAACTAACCGGCAACGCGTGTTAGGCATCGACTTATCCCTAGTTAGAATTCGGGATAAAATGCTCCAGACTTGGATTCTGGTGTCTTTTTCAATCGGTGAAAGACTAAACCGGTAACGTGTGTTAGGCGTTAACTTATCCCTGCTTAGGATTCGGGGTAAAATTCCCCGTGCGTGTGAAGCACCGATTATGAGAGTTGAAATAGTTGTGTCTTCTCTTGGGGCAAAGACGAACCCGATGCGGGAGAGGAAGAATTTTATATTCTATCTCCCGAAGTTGAAGAGAAAGAATCTTATATTCTATCTCCAGTTGCAAAAGGAAGCTCCAAGTGGGATCTCTACTTTAAGAATCCAGGAAGGAGAAACTAAGAGTGGGATCTTCACTCCGAGAATCAAAAAGATTTAGATAACCCGAACTGTCGAAAGGTTTGATTATCGAACTAAAGGTGGGTTCCTCGTTTATCAAGAATGAATTGTGGTTTTGGCCCTAACTATAGGAAGGTTTGACCAAAGGGGAGTTTGAGGTGATCCTAACTGTAAGAAGGTTTGATCACTCAATTTGAAAGTCGGCCTCTCGTTCATGGAAGGAATCAAGAGGAGATTTTGGTTTTGGCCCTAACTGTAGGAATGTTTGACAGAGTGGGAGGTTTGAGACGATCCTAACTGTAGGAATGTTTGATTGCTCAATTTATGGACCTCTCGTTCATTGAAGGAATCGAGAGGGGATTTTGATTGTGTTTCTAACTGTAGGAAGGTTTGAACAAATGGACAGTGGGAGTGGGAGTGCAAATCACAGTGTGAGTGTTGACTTGTACAAATCACTCAGTAGGGGTTCTTAGTGTCAAGTGATAAGGACTTAACACGAAGGGGTTTGACAATTCGTCAAAGATTGACAGATCAAAATTCCAAGCATTATATCCGGAGTCTAACCATGAAAGTGTTGAGTGCTCGAACACAGTGGAAGTTTGAATGAGTTAAACTGGAAAGAATTTTGGTGATCACATCGTCAATTAGTCTGATCGGTGGGGGATTTTTGTGATGGAATACTGTGAGTCGTTAACAAAAGAGTGTTCGGAAATCACAGTAGGAGTTTAGTATTTATCACTTTATTCGTAATGATCGGGTTATCCCTAAGAATATTATATTTAACATTCTTCTAGGAACTTCCCGTTACATGAATTATCCACCCCCAGATTTCTTTACAAAACTGGGTCCAATGAGAAGTACGTTGTCCTCAGTTGTATGTTTGGGTTATCCTTAAGAATATAAGATTCTCTAGGAACTTCCCAAGAAAGAAAGGAAACAGTTTAGACTCATATACCTGTTGAAGTATTCAGGAGTACGGTGCGACTCCCATAACTTCCAATATCTCAATAGATAGGTTGTTATGACATGTCTAGAGGATGAAGTCCTCCGTGATCAGACTTGGCAGTTTATTGTTTTATTCTGGAAGCGCTTGACGAAGTCGTCAACTGTCTCGTCATCTTCTTGTTTCTCATCGAAGAGTGTCCTGATTGACACCTCAGCATCATCATCAAAGAAATTGCCGAGTGTAGACATTGAAAATTACCTATAGGTCTCCACGAGCAGCTCAAAGCTAAGAGAAGACGAGAAATGTCACTATCCAAGTTATAGAAGCTTGATTGACGTCGACGGACACTTAAAGTGAGTCGACGAACTACGTGAAGTAACGGAGTTTTAGAATAACAAAGATATGAACTAATTGGGAGCCCCACATCGCTTACAAAAGCTGAAAAGCCACTCATATCCTAGCTTAATCCATAATGATCTAATCATTGGATCTTATAGAACTCCTCACTGGCTTTCCAACACACTTTGAATCACTCAAATCCGAGTTTGGATGAAGAAGTTACGGCAGAAACGAACAAGTGTGCGAAACGAAGCGTCTCAGCCTGAGTTGAGACACCCCAAGGTGTCTCGGCAGGGTGTCTCAGCGAGGCCGAGACACCCAAGGGTGTCTCCAGCCCTAAAAGCCGGCCGTTATGCAGTTTTAAACGCCCGGACTTCCTAGAGTCTATAAACACAGCCCCAGGACTTTATTTTTTGAGGGATCTAGAATTTTGGAGAATTAGCGAAGCCCTGCTAGATTGAAGATTGATCGAGTTCTTCAACACAGGAAAGAAAGCTTCTTTAGATCTACATCACCTATATCCATTCCTTAGGATTATCCCATTTGCGGTAATCTTAAGAAGAACAATTATCTCGCCGTTGTCGAGATAAGCTCTTTTGCTTCTAGATTCCTTTACGAATCGATGAAGTATTGGATCTGATCTGATTGTCAGGTAGTCTACGGATATCGATATCCCCGTCATCGGCGAAGAACCCATGCAAGCAAGAGCCGATAAACGGATCTTGTGTTTATTTTCAAGGAAGTTGTAATTTTTATTTTCGTTATTTGAATTTCTTGTAAATGACTAAAGTTTTAATGGAATCAATGATGAAGGTAACTTTCCCTGAAAACAAACTGGCGACCACAGTGGGAGCCAACAGCCTCGCTGCCGAGGCTGTCGTGATGCAACCGGCAATCAACGTCTGAGTGAATGAAGAGATCAAATACGAGTTCGATCAGTAAAAGTTTGAAGAGTACCTCTCTTCCTCCTCCCCCAGATCCATCTCTCCAAGCAGGCGCAAGAAGGTTTCCTCTTCCAGAAGCACTCGCGGGACTTCAGGCTTGAAGATCAAGGATCCCCTCGCCACCATTGCACCCACGCCCCGCGACGCCCCTGTGACGTCCAAAGAGATCGGAGCTATAGATCCGGACTTCTCCTCCACCATGAAGATAAATGATGAAGGCGCTCCAACTTTGTCAAAGAGGGCACGCCAAAGATGGTGTCAACGAATTGCACGACAATTGGCCAAGGCTTCGGAGTCGATAGAAGGGATCCGCTATAATGAGGATCTAAAATCTAGGCAACGTCGAGAACAACAACGGTAAGCAACCAACCCCTCCTCTAAGATAGAAATGAATGAATGGGTTCGTGTCAAAAGGACCCGCTCCACCCTTGAGGAACGAATAAAAAAGCGTCGTGCATTGCTTGCGCATGCCCAAGTCCTTCTGCAGAAAGCGAAAGAGATGCAGAAGGAAGAGACAGTTAAGAAGTCGCCCAAACACAAACGGGTGTGGGTGCCGAAGGTGACCATCCGGCCTTCGTCAACTTCAGATCCTGTTTCCCTTGTCCCTTCACCTCCGATGGAGCCATGTGGTAGCGTAGATCTCATCAAATCCAGAGTTTCTTTGAAAGATCGCCTTGGTCCTCTACCTGAAGATCGAGGTAAATCACCCGTAAAGGAGCGATTGGGACCGTCGAAAGGTTCCCAAATAATAATTCAGACTGAGGGTTGTACCAATCACCTGAAGAATAATAATAAAGAAAATGCTCCTGTTATCGACTGCATTGGATTGCGAGTTGCAGTTCGAGAGCCCGTTAAAATCTCACGCTCACAAAAGCGTAAATCTGAACGAGTGACTCTTGGAGACGTCAATAAAGCATCGTATCCCCAGAGGGAAACATATTTGTCCGATGATGATGTTATACCTTGGAGGTCGTGCTAATACTTTATAGGTTGCTCCAGTCATCAAACTGACGAGTTGTACTATAGGGCTGGAGGTACGAATAAGTCCCAAAAAAGAAACATTCGAGACACGGATTCTCACTTTCCGTGTGCCAACATAATCAAGGTGGTATTATCAAAATGTTGCTATTCTAAAGACCTACAAAGAGTTTCGGTGTTTGAGAGAATCTCCACCAGAACGTCCGAGGCCAAACCAAGGCATTTCCGTAGGAGGAAACCTGTCCTCCGAGACAATGAATTTCCAGAAGTGTCCGTCAACATGACCAGGAGAGGGAAGTCAACACGATACTTTAGCCCGGATCAGTTTGCTACAGTATCCCGACGTATGACCCGATTGCGATCAGGAACCATCAGACAAAAGAATTACCAAAGAATGCAAAAGGGACTTCCTTCAGAAGAGGAAACGTCGAATATTTTCTCAGATGCTTGCTCGGAGATGGCTTCCGATGATACCGAATCCAGCACGAGACAATCATACGAGTCATTCATGATTAGCGCTGAGCAGATGGCTAAGATACTTGAGGACGCATTGACCAAGCAGAAAGAAAATTTCAAATTTGAAATGGAAATGGCTATGCAGCAAATGAGAGAAATGCATGATCAGCAAATCGCAGCACTGACAACTCATCAAGGAGAATCTAGCCGTCGCAATAATCCTAACCAGGGTGATAACGAACAGGAAGTGGATAAGAATGTTAACATGAACACTCCACCCGTCAACAACAATATTGGGGGTGGTCCTTCAGATGATAACAATACAAAAGAAGACCATGTTACTTCTCCTCGAAACCACTCGAAGATAGATACAGGTGAAGATAAGAAGATGAGGGATTTGGAGAGCAAAATCAATGCGTTGATGAGTGCTCAAGAAGTAAAAAGGTTCGGAACACCATGTCCATACCCAAGGGAGTGGGAATCAATTCCATACCCGGTGAAGTTCAATTTGATCAATTTTATGCCATTTGATGGAAAGGGTTCCCCTACCCAGCACTTAATATATTTTAAGTCTCACTTAGGAATAATCTCTGGGAATGAACCTCTAATGGTGCGGTCATTCGTCGGCACTCTTCGCGGAGCAGCCTTCGATTGGTATCACCGTCTCAAGCCAGGGAGTATCAGCAGTTGGGATGACATGTTTCTAACAAACTTCTTCGACGACGATACCGAGATTTCAATTGGTACACTATTCGACGAAAATCAGAAGAACGGAGAGTCAATCAAAAACTTTGTTAAAAGATTCTGCAACAAAGCAATGAACTGCAGTGATCTGGTCAGTGAAGACTTCATCCTCGAGACTTGTCACAATAATCTTTCGTTGGACATCCTCGAAGCTATGGGAATGGCACCACAAAAAACCTAGAAAGTGCGAGGAGAACGAGCCGAACGATTCCTTAAAAGGAAGAAGACTGAAAGGGGTCAACGGCAAATAATACTCCACAACAAAATTTTGTCCTTAAAGGGAAAGGAAAAGGGCAAGCAAACACAGTGGACGCAAATCAAATGTTCGAAGTGCAATCGCAGCCGCAATAGCAACAGTAGAAAGCACCTCAGCAGTCACTGTGGCAACAACAGCCTCAGAAACAGAAGGCTTCAGAACCAAAATTTCTGAAGGTTTACTCGTTCAAAGAGGATGAAGTTCCCGGTATCTTCATGTACCTCATAGAAATAACAAGATCAAGTTGCCTTATATCCAAGATCATGCTACCAAGGCATGCTACGCCCTCAAGGATAAGATCCAAGCTTTAATCGATGTCGGGGTCATCACTATGAAGCAACCTAAGGAGAAGAAGGTGGGCGCGAATGCAGTGTCGATCAGTTTCGGATCCATTCCCTTAAACTGGTTTCAAGCCTAAGCTAGTGATAAGCGCGGCAGTGAAGACTGTGAACGATGATCCTCACAAACAACGTCAGAAAGGACTTGTGCCACACACAGCCCCGAATGGCGAGATTCTTTGGGTTCACCCCGATCTAATTGGAGATGAACAATGGACTGGATCCTCTTCCAAGAAAAGGTCAAAAGGAAAAGGTAAGTCTTGTTGCGAGCCTCTACTATTCTAGGAGAAGATGACGACAGAATTCCTGCTTTCCCGCTTTCTGAAGATGAGCAAGAGGCCTTTGCTACCAGGAGTGAGAATGAATACCATTTCAAATATCTGGACGCCTTCGAGCAGTTAGCTGAACAGGGGGTGACCAAAGCTATTCCTTCCAAGACATTAGCGGAAATGGGGGTGATCGCGACTCCCTCTGCACCCGTAGTTGCGGAGAAAGCCTAACAAAAACAAAAAGAAAGGGAAAGAGCCTTTGCACCAGGAAGTCCAATACCCAAAGCAGTCTCGATTCAATCTACCGATTGGAAGAGATAAACTGGGGAGCTCGAGTACTCTACATCGCTTCGATATTATGGTGCAACTAGCTAATATACCGGCTAGAATAACATTGTATGAATTGTTGTGTCTCTCAAAAGACTCGAGGGAGGCATTACAAGAAGCCTTGGCCAATTCTGAAGTTTTTCTGACTCAAGTCAAGCCATCATCTGAAGAACCGGAGCCGCCAGTCCAACATTGTAACCTCACGGCACACCGTTTTCCTTGCATTTCCTTGACGAAAGAAGACATGCAAACGAAGAATTCGAAGCATGACCGACCCTTATACTTCACCAGGCATATTGGCTCCAGCGTTGTCAACCGGATCCAAGTCGATCCGAGTTCCGTTGTCAGCATCATGCCACTCCGATTGATGTATAATCTCAGAATACCGGCTAGTAAGCTAGCCTCCACAGGCACTACGATCTACAGATTCAACACCAGTGGGTCCAGACCATTAGGAAAAATTCGAGTGAAATGCCAGATCGGGGATTTGTAGTCAGAAGTCACATGTTATGTGATCGACGCGGAAACCTCCTATAACATACTGTTGGGTCGACCCTGGATCCACTGTAATCTTATAGTCCCATCAACTCTTCATCAGTATCTCAAATACGAGGACACCAATAATGAAGTCAAGACGGTGGTCGCGGATAAGTAACCGTTTAAGGGGTTGGAGAATTATTTTACCGACTTCCTTCTATACGGTACCGAATCCGATACTGAACCATCGGCCCAAGGAACGGACAGCGGAGATGAAGCTGATACAGAAGCTGAGTTTGATTATGATGGTGGTTTTATACTTTATGATATTATACCCATTGTAATCAATCTTGACGATAAAGAATCATCGGAAAGTACTTGTAACTGGCAATTTGCCGAAGATATTGCAATAAATGATGATTTAGAGTACTCGTTGTGTCTTGATAATATTACAAAGGGGTTGTATGATAATCCTGACTTGTATATGCCACTTCAATCATTTTACATGACGAAAAAGCAGGTACAGGATCCATTCGGAACAACACTTGTCATCCCTGCAAAGATAAATGGTGAAAAGGAAGTTATCTATGGTAAAGGAAGAGAATCTCCGATACCAGATCATTTCTTGGAAGAAGAAGACGATGATGATAAACCTGCCCCTTATCTATTTAGATATAACACAAAAGCACGTAATCTCATGGAGAAGTACGGATATGACTTCACGCTCGGAGAAGGTCTTTGTTTTGGTTGAGGTCCACGAGTTTCACCTCGAATGGCCTATGTACCAAAAGGAAAGCCTGATGACTATTATCGTCATAGAAGAGGTTTAGGCTATGTCTCCTCATACGACGACGAATGTTGCTGGTAAGTCATTGATCAGATTGCTAATAAGGGTAAAGACAGATATTCTTCCAATTCTTCAACTTGGGATTCCGACGCTAGTCTTGGAGAAATGTTCAAAAAGCTAATGTCAAACATGGCTACGATTGACCCGGCGACAATAGAGGAAGACGATCAAATACCAACTTGGGAAGATCCTTGGGTTCATTACCTGAATATGCAATACGGTGATAGATTTGAACAAAGAGAACCTCCTACCGAAGATCAAGTAGTCCAAGTGCATATGGGTAACGAGGATAATCCGAAGCCAATATTCATTAGCGACAGCCTCTCGCCAGATGAGAAAGAAGAGTTAATCTCTTTTATCAGGGAGTACATCGATGTGTTCGCCTGGAATTATGAAGATATGCCAGGGCTCGATCCAAATGTAGCAGTGCATCGTCTTAATATTAAGCCGGATGTCAAACTTGTCAAACAACAACAAAGACGGTTTCGTCCACAAATGATGGAGACAGTCGAGTCCAAAGTTAAAAAGCTTGTTGACTCGGGCTTCATCAGGGAAGAGCAACATCTCGAATGGCTTGTCAATATTGTACCGATCCTTAAGAAGAATGAGAAAATCAGGGTTTGTATCGACTTTAGAGACCTCAACGCTGCCTACCCAAAAGACGATTTCCCTCTCCCCATCACAGATGTCATCATCGACAATACGTGTGGGTTCGAAAGAATGTCCTTCATGGACGGGTTTTCTGGTTATAATCAAATAAAGATGCATCCGGATGATGAAAAACATACTGCGTTTAGAACACCCCTCGGCGTTTCTTGCTACACGGTCATGCCCTTCGGCTTAAAGAATACAGGTGCCACGTATCAGAGAGCTATGTCAAAGATTTTTCAGGAACATCACCGGAAGACTGTCGAATGCTACGTGGACGATCTAGTCGTAAAAAGTCGTGACAAGAATGATTACATCAAAGACTTGAAGACGATGTTCGATCTGATGCGGACCCATCAGTTGAAAATGAATCCTACCAAGTCTTTTCTCGGAATGTCCAGGGGAAAATTCCTTGGATTCGTCGTTACCACCAAAGGTATTCACATCGATCCTGATAAAGTAAAGGCAATTAATGAATTGCAACCCCCGAGAAACCTCAAGGAGCTCAGAGGATGGCAAGGGCGGTTGTCTTATATCCGTCGGTTCATCTCGAACCTATCAGGAAAATGTCAACCATTCTCCAAACTTACAATGTGTTAGACCCTAGAGGGGGGCTAATTAGGGTCTTATGCTAATCTAATCCGATTAAATGCCAATTAAAATTAATTAACAAGTTGTATTCTTGCAAGATAGATATACAAGAGTTATAAGCAAGAATAAGCAATATACACAAAGTGATATATCCTATATGATGAAATATATATGCAAGGATATATAAACTAAGGGTGATATAAACATAAACAAGATAAACAAGATAGTGGATAATGTGAACTAAGAGCAAATGACAAAGGCGATATAAACAATAGGCATGAATGTAAAAGAACGCCAATGACAAACTCAAACACACGATATGATCACGGAGTTCGGACCTTCCGTCCTACGTCTCCGCTCCCCACTCCCGGGGAGAATTTCACTATCACAACCGGGTTTTCTACGTTCACCCGAACAACGTTTACACCTCATAATTTCTCTCACGGAGTTCAGTCCCCACGACCTACGACTCCACTCCTCACCTCGAGGAGATCTCCACTCACACTCTCACAATGTGGCTACACTCCACCCTCACAATACGGTTTTCTAGTTCACCGAAAACTTCACAACACACTCAATGTAACAAATATAAATTTGTTCTCTACAATAGACGAGAACTCAAATAAACACAACTCAAAGTTACAATCTCTCACCACCCAACTATACTATGTATGTAAATACTAAAAGCTCAATGTGGGTGTGTGTAACAATGAGTAAAATAAAATCTAACTCAATTAGCAAACTATAAATAATAAGAATATGAAAATCAATAATGAAATTGCTAGAGAAAAGAGTTAGAAAACTTCTCTATAAACACAAAGAAGAGGATGAAGAGGATTGAGAATGAATCCCTCAATCTGCAGTGGAAACTTTCTCCTTTGTAAACAGAAACCCAATCTTTTAAACAAACAGTAAACTCTAAACCTTTGTTTAAAAACTTTGATTAAAACACTTCTTGGTTTTGAAAAGAGATCAGCAATTGGGTATTTATACCCACTTGAAGTCTCAGCCAAAACCTCAAAACAGAAAGACCAAAAAGCCCTGAAAGGTCAGCTCAGAAATAGCCGTTGGAGTCTAACGGCTCTATTCGCGGTCGACCGACAGAACTTTCGGTCGACTGAAAAAAGGAATTCGGTCGACCGACGAAAAATCTGGTCGACCGTGAGTAGGTTTGAAAAATGAAGAAACAAACAGAGACATCGTCGGTCGACCGGTGCGGTCGACCGATAAAAAATCAAGCTTTCGGTCGACCGGGCCGGTTGACCGACAAACTCTCTGGACCATGCTGAGGAAAGAACCAATGATCGGTCGACCGGTACGGTCGACCGAATACTGATACTTCTGAAAAACCATGCTGAGGAAAGAACCAATGATCGGTCGACCGGTACGGTCGACCGAATACTGATACTTCTGAAAAATAGTTTTGAAAGTTGTATAACTGATTTTGAAACACTGTTTAAAAATATCAAATAAATTCCAAAAAATGTAAAACTTTGGTGAATGATTGTAGACATGATAATAAACATTCTACAAAAAGGACTTCCCAAATAAAAAATATCATCATTTTACAAAATAGTCCAAAACATGAAAATAAGAGATACTTGAATTTTGATGTTTTGACATAAACCAACTTTTGAAACTTTGTGAAATGTTTTTATAGACTTAGTAAAATATGTATAAACTGATATTGAAGTCTATAAACAAATAAGACAATATTTTCACAAAATTACATATTCTATGCAATGTTTTCAAAAAAACACAATAGTGAATATGAAATATATGATTTCATATTTATAAACATGAAAACTCAAAAACTATGTATGTATATATATAACTATATATATGCATAGAAACCAAAACTTATGTATATATATATAACTATATATATATACGAAGAAATCAATAAATGTGTGTGTATAGATATTGAGCTTAGAGTATATAACACACATAATATAAAATCTAAAACTTCATTACCCAAGCAATCTTGATCTTCAATTTAGCTTGACTTGGTAATCTCGCGGATGAAGCTTGAACTTGATCTTTAACTTTAAATAGCAAGGCTTCACTCCATAATTCCACCAACCTCCTCTTGATATGATCGTGTAGGCTTAATCCATCCATCCTCCAGCTACGTTGTTTGTCTATAATAAATAAGAAATTACAAATACTAGACAAACAACATTAGTGGTAAATTGTTTGTTAAACATCATCAAAACAAGAAGGCCAACACAATGAAGGGCGTATCATTTGTATAGGACTACGCTTGTCAAAAGGCATTCGAAAGTATTAAAGAATATCTCTCAAAACCTCCTGTATCATTGCACCGAAATCGGCCAAACCATTCTTGATTTATGTCAAGGCGACGAGCCACTCATTAAGTGCACTGCTTGCACAAGATGACGATAACGGTCATGAACAAGCAGTATATTATCTAAGACGGACCTTGGTAGGTGCCGAATCCCGGTATCCTATGATTGAAAGGGAATGTCTCGCCTTACTGTTCATAATTCAGAAGATGCGGCATTACCTGGTTGGACAGACTATCTATGTTATCTCCAAAGTTAATCCAGTCCGAGTGTTCATGACACACCAGGCTTTCATGAATTGGTGGTTAGAAAAATGGACCTTACTCTTGTCCCAATATGACTTGCACTTTAAACAACATAAGTCAGTAAAAGGACAGGCCATTTGTGACCTCCTGGCAGCTAACCCAACTAAGGATACTACCGAGATATATGACGATCTGCCAGATGAAACCCATGAAGTCAATGCAACTTCGCACCAACAAGTGTGGCGCTTGTACTTCGATGGTGCTTCTCAAGAAGCTAATGTAGCAAGTGCTCCTGGATGTTCTAAGATTTCTTCTGGAGTTGGAGTTGTCTTAGTTTCCCCGAGAAAACATGTGATGCCTCGAGCCTACTCGTTGACCGAGCCATGCTCAAATAATGTAGCCGAGTATAATGCACTACTTATAGGACTCAATTTTACTAAAGAACTGGGGGTTGAGTATCTCGAAGCTTTCGGTGATTCTCAACTAATAGTTAAGCAAGTTCAAGGGGAGTATGAGGTCAGAAGTCAGGACTTAGTACCATATCATAAGATGGCCGTAGAGATGGCAGAATCATTCGAAGGATTCTTCATCGAACACATTCTACGGTTGAAGAACGCTTATGAAGATGCATTAGCAGCATTAGCTGTATCCCTGGCGTAGCCTCCTGAAATAGAACAGTTTGTTACAGTAAGGAATCACCAACTCCTGGTGCCAATCTACAATGAAAATGGCGAGGAAGAGGATGTTAAGGAAGTATATTCAACTCAGGTCGAGTTTGAACCCCAAGATTGGCGTTTTCCCGTCATCGATTACGTCTTGCGTGGAATCTTACCAAAAGACGTGAAGGAAAGGGATTCAATCCGACGAAGAGCACCGAGATTTTACTATAATACGGAGAGTCGAACGTTGTACCAAAGGGGGTATGATGGTTTGCTATTACGTTACATATCGACTAAAGAAGCTGAAGAAGTCCTTAAAGAAACACACGAAGGGGTTTGTGGTGCACACCAACCCGGCCCCAAACTTTATGACCGCATCAGAAGAATGAGATATTTATGGCCTTCTATGATGAATGACGTAGTCGCGTATGCTCGAAAGTGTCATGTATTAGACCCTAAAGGGGAGGTGATTAGGATCTTATGCTAATCTAATCCGATTTTATTCCAATTAAAACTAATTAACAAATACATTGTTACAAGATAGATATACAAAGAGTTAAGTGTAAGAATATGCAATACACATAAGGTGATATATCCTAGCAAAGAGGTATACTATATGATATATGCAAGAATATGCAAACACAAGGGTAACAAAAACAAATGATATAGTGGATGAAATAAACAATGAGATAAAGGCTATAAAGATGAACAAATATAAGTGTGCTAAGCCAAACTCAAACAAGCAATATGATCACGGAGTTCGGACCTTCTGTCCTACGTCTCCGCTCCCCACTCCCGGGGAGAAATCCACTATCATTAATGCTCAAACATCAATGTATGATCTCCTCTAGCTCTTGTAAAAATTTCTTCACAAACTTGAAACTTGAAACAAACTTGAAACCCTTAAACAAACTTGTAAAAACTCTTTGATAAAACTTTTCTCTTAAACATCCATAAGAAACAATAGAAGTTAAGGGCTTTTTATAGCCTCTTAAACCAGCCAAAAACACCCCAAAATCAAAACTAGCCGTTACTAGCCGTTATAGGATGAAAAGACCAAAATACCCCAAATTTTAGCATTTTGGAAATTTATGTATCTGACTTTGTAAAATCAATTAAAAATAGTAAATCAACTCCAAAAATCATAAAATTTTGAGAGGATATTTTAGACATGTAAATAAACATGTTAAAGAAAGAATTTATAAAAAACAACTTCCCAGTAGAGAGAAATAAATATTTGAACATAGATAAACAGATACTGAGAAACTGCTGAAAACTTGGTTTTGTAAATTGAATTGAAAATAACAAAACAACTCCAAAATTAGTAAAACTTGGGGAAATATTTGTATATATGAATATAAACATGTAACAAAGAAATTTTTTAAATTGTATTTCCCAATTGTGAAAACTCATGTATTTTGAAAGTATATCCAAAACATGAAAAGTTGATATACATGAAATTTGATATTATGACATAAACAAAACTTTGAAACATTTTCAAACGTTCTTATAGACTTAATAAATGATATAAAATGTTGTTATGAAGTCTATAAACTAGAAACATAATATTTTCATAAATATACATATTCTAAGCAATATTTTCTAGAACACAGTAATAAATATGAAATATGTGATTTCATATTTATGAATATGAAAACTCAAACTATGTATGTATATATAACTATATATATACATAGAAACCAAACATATCTATATATATATGAAACTATATATACATGAAAACCAATATAATGTGTGTGTATAATATTGAGCTTAAACTACTAACACACATAATATAAAACCTAAACTAATGTTACCCAAGCTTGATCTTGATCTTCATTGTAGCTCAACTTGGTAAACTTGGATGAAGCTTGTAATTGGATCTTTAACTTAAATTGTATAGGCTTCAACCATAATTCCACCAACCTCCATTGGATATGTTCGTTAAAGCGCAATTCCATCCATCCTCCAACTCGTTGTTTGCCTAGAATAAATACGTAAACACAAACACTAGACAAACAAACATTAGAAGTAATTATTTGTTAAACATCATCAAAACAAGAAGGCCAGCAATCTTCTCTTTTTTGATGATGACAAACAATTTACAAAAAGGATATATGCATGAAAGGAAATAAATATACAAAGTATAATATATCATGCATATAAACAAGAAGGAATATACTCATAATATCCCCCCCCCCCCTTTGACAACATCAAAAAGGGGAGAAAAGAATTAAGAGAGCGAAAGCTCCCCCTACAAATAAGCATGGGTCAGTATAAAACAAAAAAAAAATATAGGGATTGCTCCCCCGATCAAAATGTCTCATGAATGTTTGAAATGAATACTAAGGCATACATATGTGAGGAAAAAACATGCTAAACATAACTCACATACAAAAAAGATAATGAGAACACATATACATATGTTAATATGAAAGAAGTGTCTCATTAACACAAAAAATATAAAAACCATATAAAAGAATAGATTTATGAAATCAAAAGAAGAGGAACATGAGAATCATGCAAAAAGTTTTCAAATGAAAACAAATCAACCAAAAGAAATCATAAATCAAAGTTTAAATCCAAAAACGTAGGATCAAATGATCATTGATTCAAAATCAAGAGAAGCAACTATATCTAGCTCTTGAGCTAGTATCAACCCATATAAATATTTTAGCACCCGATAAACAAGATTTGGAAATAAATACCTAATAAATCTGGAGGGTTATATAGGTACAAACCTCTCATCAAAACAAAACCAATAATCATGAAAACAAAAAAATTTGACCAATAAAAGGAATTGTTTTCATAAAAGTTTAAAATACATTTTTCAAAACCAAGAAAAAGAAAAATAAAAATACTAAAATTCTTGGCTTAAAAATTATTTTGGCACCCAAGTATTCTTGGTGCCGGTTTGTTTAGGAACATGACCCCAATCATTAAAGCTCAAAGCCCTAGGGATATGAACCCTCTTGGGCACATATGGTGCACTAACACGGTCAAAACAATATTCATTCAAATGACCCTTCCGATTGCAATTTGCGTAATAAAAGAGATCCATTTGTTTTTGTGGACCATTAGCTTGTCCACGGGAAACATTTGCAACCATAGATGATCTTTTAAGATTATTTTGCAAATGTGAAACATTATCAAAACAAAACTTTCCTAAGTGGCCAAATCTACCACAAACATTACATTTATAAACATGTGGCCTACTAGAAATATTTGGCAAATGAAACTTATTTTTCAAATCAAAACAATATTTTACCAAGTGACCAAAACGACAACAAAGATCACACTTGAACACATTAGCATGCTTATGATGAACTTTATGAGACTGAGCATGTGAATGTGTAAGTGTACAAGATGAAGAAGCTACATGAGATGCACAAGGAGCATTAGCATTCACATGTTTGTGTGCATCATAACAAAATTTAGATAAATGACCTTTTCGGCCGCAAATATAGCATTTGTAAATTTTGTTATATATGTGTGCATAATGAGTAGATGATGACTTAGACTTGGCACACATATCCATAAGCCTCTTATGATTATTAATGCATGTTTTTAAAGTTGAATCTAAAGATGAAATGCTTTTATTCATAAGATTCAAATCTTTATTTTTAGGCACATATGTAATTTTGTTAGAAGTAAAACATAAATAGTCATTTATAAAGGAAGCAGTATCATTTTGTATGTTCTCTACTTCTAACATAGCATTATCTCTTTTATGAGTTAAACTAGCAACATTTGAAGTTAAAGAAACATGATCCAATTTTAATTTTTCACTGTTTTCTTTAAGGATCACATTTTTATTAGAAATAGTTTCAAACTTAGATCCTAACAACTCATGATCGGATTTCAAAACCTCATTCTTGCTTTTTAAATTAATAAAATTTTTATGCAATATGTTATAGACATGCAATAATTTTTCACTAGCTTAAGCAAGTTCATCACTAGATAAATTATTAGTGGATTCGAACTCGCAAACCTCACTAGGGCTATCACCTAGTGGCCGTGTGCATGATGCTCCATATGAACTTGAAGTCGGATCCTCCAAAGCTTGTCGGATCGCCTCCAAGTCCCCTTGATGTGCTTCTATGAATTTCCACAATGTATAAGCGATATCAAAAGAATCAAGCTTGTTAGACAATAATGAGTTAAATGCATTTAATAAAAATTCTAACATAAGCTTGTTCATAAAAAACATCTTTTTATCATGTTTGCTACACTTGGATTTCTCTAACATGGGTACAATATAAGCACAATCAATGACTTCTCATAAATCGATATTTTTAAATTGAACAAATAATTTAAATCTAAAACACCATTGAGCATAGGGGAAATATTGAATTTAGGAGCAATACTAGAATCATAGCCTAAACAAGATGCATCATTCATATCCATAATTTATAAAAATATGCAAGTAATATACAAATGCAATCAAAACAAGATTAGCATAAAAAGATAACTTGGATCTTTAATTCAAGGCGATTAGACCTTAAATCAAAGAGCACCAAGCTCTGATACCAATTGTTAGACCCTAGAGGGGGGGTGATTAGGATCTTATGCTAATCTAATCCGATTTTATGCCAATTAAAACTAATTAACAAATATATTGTTACCAGATAGATATACAAAGAGTTAAGTGTAAGAATATGCAATATACACAAGGTGATATATCCTAGCAAAGAGGTATACTATATGATATATGCAAGGATATGCAAACACAAGGGTAACATAAACAAATGATATAGTGGATGAAATAAACAATGAGAGAAAGGCTGTAAAGATCAATAAATATAAGTGTGCTAAGCCAAACTCAAACAAGCAATATGATCACGGAGTTCGGACCTTCCGTCCTACGTCTCCGCTCCCCACTCCCGGGGAGAAATCCACTATCATGATCGAGTTTTCTACGCTCACCCGAATAACGTTTACACCACACAGTACGGTTTTCTAATTTACCAAAAACTCTATAACTAACGCACTCTTGTAATCCCACTCTACACCCTCTCAAGTGTTGAACTAGACGTGTCTCCCTCAAGTGCTTGGATGCAACCTCTCCCTAGGTTCGTCAACTGATGCCACTCCTCTTGGGATGATCCCCGACTCTCCCCACACACTTCTCTCGTTGTACAAGTGTATTACAAAGTGAACTTCACAATTAAGCACACAACAAATGATTATTCTCTTAACAAGGTGAGAACTCAATTAGGCTCAACTCAATGTTACTATCTCTTACAACTCCAAATATACTATGTATGCAAATACTATAAGCTCAAGTGGGTGTGTGTAACAATGAGTACAAATCAAAACAAATCTAAACTCAAATAAATTCTAGCTTATGGATATGAAAATCAAGCAATATAAAAAGCTAGATAAGAGTTTACAAAAACTTTTCTATGATGACAAGAGAGAGAAGAAGAAGAGTTGAATGCTCAAACACTAATGGATGATCTCCTCTAGCTCTTGTAAAAATTTCTTCACAAACTTGAAACTTGAAACAAACTTGAAACCCTTAAACAAACTTGTAAAAACTCTTTGAAACTTTTCTCTTAAACATCCATAAGAAACAATAGAAGTTGAGGGCTTTTTATAGCCTCTTAAACCAGCCAAAAACACCCCAAAATCAAAACTAGCCGTTACTAGCTGTTATAGGGTGAAAAGACCAAAATATCTCAAATTTTAGCATTCTGAAAATTTATGTATCTGACTTTGTAAAATCAATTAAAAATAGTAAATCAACTCCAAAAATCATGAAATTTTTAGAGAGTGTTTTAGACATGTAGATGAACATGTTAAAGAAATATTTCTAAAAAATCACTTCCCAATTGAGAGAAATAAATATTTGAACACAGATAAACAGATATTGAGAAACTGCTGAAAACTTAGTTTTGTAAATTCAATTGAAAATAACAAAACAACTCCAAAATTAGTAAAACTTGGGACAATGTTTGTATATATGAATATAAACATGTAAACAAAGAAATTTTTCAAATTGTGTTGCCTAATTGTGAAAACTCATGTATTTTGAAAGTATGTCCAAAACATGAAAAGTTGATATACATGAAATTTGATATTATGACATAAACACAACTTTGAAACATTTTCAAACGTTCTTATAGACTTAATAAAGGATATAAAATGTTGTTATGAAGTCTATAAACTAGAAACATAATATTTTCACAAATATGCATATTCTATGCTATATTTTCTAAAACATAATAATAAATATGAAATATGTGATTTCATATTTATGAATATGAAAACTCAAACTATGTATGTATATATATAACTATATATATACATAGAAACCAAACATATATGTATATATGAAACTATATATAGATGAAAACCAATATAATGTGTGTGTATAATATTGAGCTTAAAGTACTAACACACATAATATAAAACCTAAACTAATGTTACCCAAGCTTGATTTTGATCTTCATTGTAGCTCAACTTGGTAAACTTGGATAAAGCTTGTAATTGGATCTTTAACTTGAATTGTATAGGCTTCAACCATAATTCCACCAACCTCCATTGGATATGTTCATTGAAGCGTAATTCCATCCATCCTCCAACTCGTTGTTTGCAAGGAATAAATACGAAAATACAAACACTAGACAAAAAACATTAGAAGTAAATTATTTGTTAAACATTATCAAAACAAGAAGGCCAACATCATGCGTGTCAGATACACGCGAATTATATGCACCAACCTCCGGAGCATCTGTATCCTTCGGTTACATCATGGTCGTTTGAGACCTGGGGAATGGATATTGTTGGTCCTATAAATCCCTTGTCAGTCAAAGGTGACCGATTCATCCTAACAATTACTGACTACTTTTCCAAATAGGCTGAAGCGATTCCACTCAGAGAAGTTAAGACAAGCAACGTCATTGTATTTATCAAATACCATATTATCTATCGGCATGGTGTCCCAAAACGAATCATACATGACAACGCTCCTCAATTTGTTAGTAATGCCTTTATCAGATTTTGTGAGAAGTTTAAAATTCAAGACGTCTCGTCGACAGCTTATAACCCCACAGCAAACAGATTAGCTTAAGTCTTTAACAAGACTATCATTAAGCTTTTATCAAAACTCGTGAAGACTATGAAACGAGATTGTAAAGCCCTGTGGGCTTACCGCACCACAGTTCGTACACCTACTAGCGCAACCCCGTATTCTTTGGTATCCGGATGTGAAGCCATCCTTCTGTTGGAAATACAAATTCCATCTCTTCGAATCGCTCTCACAACCCAGATGACAACCGAAGAACAACATCAGAAACGTCTCAAAGAACTCGAGATGCTCGATGAAAAGCGCTTAGAAGCTCAACAGCACATTGAATTTTACAAAGCTAGAATTTCTCGAGCTTTCGACAAGAAGGTTTGATAACGGAGTTTTAAAGAAGGAGATTTGGTCTTAACTGAAAGACGGCATATGATCCTTAACTCCAAGAAGAAAGGTAAATTTGAACCCAAATGGGAGGGACCATTCGTAGTAGAGACAGTCTACTCGAGTGGCGCATATCTCCTGGTTACCAAGGATGATGACTGGCTTATGATGCCGATAAATGACAAGTTCCTGAAAAAATATTACCCTTAGTACCTTCAGGATAACCAATGTATCGGGAAGTTCCTGGAAGAATACCATGTGTGTTATTCAAAGGGATAACCCAATCACTGTAAAAGTGATAAATAAGAGATCCACATTTAAACTTTGAATGTCAGAATGTTTCCTTTTATTGTTATCAAATTCTCTAACTCTCATGAGTTATTTTTGTTAAACTTTGAATGTCAGAATGTTTCCTTTTATTGTTATCAAATTCTCTAACTCTCATGAGTTATTTTTGCGAGACGAGATTCGATCCTTGGACAGATTAATCCTTCCTCGCAAAACCATCCACTAATCAAATCAATTGACAATGGGTCCACCAAAATTTTTATCCGCCAATCGTTGGCAATTCTCAGACTCAACATGTTAAGTCCTAATCACTTAGCATTGAAATCCTCCATTTAGTGATAGTATAAGTTGGCATTTTTATTGCTTCTGGTATACCACTCTCTTTGCTTTCAGGTCAAACCTATAAAAGTTAGGGCCAAAGCTAGATTCCTCTCTCGATTCTTTCCATGAACGAGAGGTCCACTTTTAATTTGAGCAATCAAACCTATTAAAGTTAGGATTGTCACCGAACTCACTTAGTCAAACCTGCAGATAGTTAAGACTAAGATCAAGTCATCCCTTTCGATAAACAAAAGACTTCCATATTTTCCTTTTTTTAACCAAACTTATAAAAGTTAGGGTTGAAATCAGAATCTCCCCTCAATAAATAAGGAACTCTTTTCTTGGATCAGGCAATCAATCCTATAAAAGTTAGGGTTGCTTGAATCATTCTGATTCTCGGAGTGGAGATCTCACACCTAGTTTCATCTTTCCGGATTCTGGGGGTGGAGATCCCACTTGAGTTTCCTTTCCAACTGAAGATAGAATATAAAATTCTTCCTCTTCAGTGTCGAGAGATAGAATATAAAATTCTTCCTCTTCCATTTTCTGGTCCGTCTTTACCCTAAACAAGACCTGGAGATAGAATATAAAATTCTTTATGCATTGGGTTTGTCTTTACCCTGAGAAAAGACACAATTCTCAACTTCCAATCCGCGCACTTTATGCACGGGGAATTTTATCTTGACTCCTAAGTAGGGATAAATCAATGCCTAATACGTGTTGTCGGGCGCCATATTCCCGTAAAAAGTGGTGAAGTCTATGTATTCAAAATCATAGCACTAAGTCTAAGAGAAGTAATCCTCTTAGCTTAACGTTACATGTGAAATGGGTTTTAATAATTCACATGCTAGCCCGACTCAAACGGTAGTCGGTAAAGGCTCATCAAACCTGTTGAAGGCTAGGGGTTTGCTAAAAATCCTAAGTCTACATCTAACACACGTTGCCGGTTTAGTCTTTCACCAATTGAAAAAGACACCAGAGTTTAAGTCTGAGGAATTTTATCCCAAATCCTAAGTAGGGATAAGTCAAAGCCTAATACGCGTTGTCGGGCGCCATATTCCCGTAAAAAGTGATGAAGTCTATGTATTCAAAATCATAGCACTAAATCTAAGAGAAGTAATCCTCTTAGCACAACGTTACATGTGAAACGGGTTTTAATAATTCACATGTTAGCCTGATTCAAACGGTAATCGGTAAAGGCACATCAAACCCATTGAAGGTTGGGGGTTTACCAAAAATCCTAAGTCTATGTCTAACACACGTAGCCGGTTTAGTCTTTCGTCGATTGAAAAAGACACCAGAGTTTAAGTCAGCGGAATTTTATCCCGAAGCCTAAGAAGGTATAAGCCAACGCCTAACATGCGTTGTCGGGTACCATGTTCCCGTAATAAATAGTGAAGTCTATGTATTCAAAGTCATAGCATCAAATCTAAGTGAATTAATACTCTTAGCACAACGTTACATGCGGAACGGACTAAAACAATCTGCGTGCTAGCCCGATTCAAACGGTAATCGGTAAAGGCACATCAAACCCATTGATGGCTGAGGATTTGCCAAAAATTCTGTAAATATTGTGCCCATCAGGTTCGCAATCAATAAAGAAATGTCATGATAAAAGATGAGTGTATTAAATCAAATACTGGGTCTCTACTAATAGATCAAGTCAAAGCATACATAAAAGATGAGTGTATTAAATCAAATACTGGGTCTCTACTAATAGATCAAGTCAAAGCATACAATAAAAAGCTCATCGGCCCGATACTGGGTCTCTACTAATAGATCAAGTCAAAGCATACAATAAAAAGCTCATCGGCCCGAACGCAGTCGGTGATCAAGAATGTGAAATTCTAACTTAGAAAGTCTATCTGTATAACTCTGCTCAAGCTCAGCCTGCAGATCAGCTCGGATAGATTCTTCAGAATTGCTCAAAATCTTCGCGGCTTCATTTTTTAGCTTCATCAATCTCTCCTGCGTAGATCCTAATCTCTCAAGTATTTGTCCGCGAGAGTCCTCTAATCTTGCCAGCTCTTCTGCAATGATAGCACCAGACTCCTCGGCATACTTCAAAGCCTTCTTCAACCTATGAACTTCCTCACGGTTGGAATCCAAAGAACAGAGTAACTCGGCTCTATCTGTATCCTTTCTCGTAAGATTAGCCATCAGCTGTACAATAGAACTCTGATGTGACTGAAGCTCGCTGCCAATGGAAGATCTCAAGTCACACTATGCTAGTCTATGCTCCAACTGAGAAGATACAAAGGAAGAAGCTCCATCAGCCTTTATCTCCCCTAACTCTCGGAGTTTAGACTCCAGAACAACAAAGTCGGCAGCGAGAGAGTCAGGTAACTCCGGATATCCCTCTTCTTTGATCATCGTCATGTGGTAAGAAAGAGAATGTCTGAACTGATCAAAGAAATATCCTTGATGAAGAATCTTCTCGATCATGCCGTCAAAAATAACGTCGAAATAGTTGAGATCCATTCGGAAAATATCTTTACTGGGATCGGGATTAGCCAAAAGGGTGAGGACATGCTCATATGGAGATGGTTGAGATCCTGCAAGCAATCATATGAAAGACTAAGAGATTTTCGAACATGGCGAAAAAATTCAATGTCAATTGCAAGCATACCAATACCAATAGATTTCCCCGCAGACTGAGGTCCTACGGTCGGCCCTGTCAGTCTAGTCTCAACAGGCTCCGAGATGACGGCAGGTGTGATCTTTAAGGGTATATCAACCCCTCTAGGTAAATCTGTAATGCCTATCGACTGTGGAGGAGAGACACCATCGTTAGGCAAACTAGCAGTGCTGGAAACCGTAGTAGTATCAGTCATGACGGCTGGTCCTATGGTCACACTCCTCTATTAGTCAATTAAAAATTCAGACGAGGAAGAAAGAATCACAGTGACGAAGATTATATGCATACCTGCAGGTCCATCACCCTCAGGTAAACTGGAGATGCCAGGAATCATAACTATATCAGTTCCGGTGTCTGGTCCTATGATCGTACTCCTCTATTAGTCAAGTAGAAATTTAGACAAATGAAAAGGATCACAGTGATGATGATTATATGTATACCTGCAGATGAATCACCCTCAATGGATGGTCCTGCAGTCCCTCTGGTGGCCTGCTCTGCCAACATGTTAACTAACAGTCTAATGTCAGAACCTGAGAAACTCGGTGCTGAGACATACACATGTTCCTCAAAACACATATCATGGAAGGCCTCATCCTTGACTAGTCTCTCTAACACGGGTCCTGCGTGAGAATTTAGGGGTTGGATATATACAAAAAGACGAGAAAAGAGGGAAGAGATCAGGTTTACCTGCAGTAGTGGTAGAAGATTCTTTTGCCCCGACATACGTGCCTGGATTCTTCAATTTATCTAAAAGAAAACGAAGCGCAGAGATAATTAAAGGAGGAATAAATCCTAAATTCGCTAACTCTTTCAATTACTGCTCGAATAGGATATTACCGGAATTAGATATACGTGAGCATATAACCATCGGCTCGACGTTATCAACCTGCTCAGCATCCCTGTTTTTTTCAACATCCATAGGCTCATCATGAATGGCATCACACATCTGCTGCACGAAGCTATCCAAATGGCTAGGATCGGGGAATACGGAGTCTTGTGGAAGTTCACCTTCGTCATGGTTTCCTGAAACACAGAACATGATTATGTTTGACAAATCCAAAAAGAGAATCATATTAAAACAATAAAGACAATAGGGTATTACCCTCTTCTCCGCCAGTGGTGCCTCCTAATTCTGCTCTATAGGTGCGCTTACCGGTATGTGGCTTATGAGCGGTTTTATTTCGTTTCGGAATACGAACTCTTACAGAACCAACAGGTCGTTCATGCATGAATTTAGTACGCATCTCAACCTGTGTGGGAGCTTTAACGCTAGGATGGGACCTCGCATAGCGAGAAGCGAGCGACTCATGCTCATCAACCATTCTACTTGGGGTAATAAGAGTCATCTTGTTAGGATAAGTGAATAAGACCTTTCGCTCTAGTTTTTGAAAAGCCAATTGAGATCTAGAAAGAATATAACATTGATGCCAACAAGAGAAGGCCAGATCAATTAATTTTGAAAAGAAAGAGTCTGACAAACCTGCATTAGGTTCTTCCCTATCAGTATCTATGTCCACATATTCTTCCTTAGAAGTCTCATCCTCATCGTCAGTAGGAAGGAGCTCTTCATCATCCTCCATCTTATCTCTGCTCAAAAGGGAGGGTTTGGCAGGCCTCTTCCCCTGCTTCTTCGAAAGCTTGTCCTTACGAGCAGCCTTTATAGTGATTTGGACCAAATGATCAGCCTCCAACTCTGAAAGACTCCTCACGCCTAGAAACTCATTGGCAGAAAGGAACCACTTGCAGGTGAGAAAAGTAAGCAGCGACTTGCGCTTGGATGAAGGAAGAGCGAAGTAGGCTCCAATACAGCCCACCATAGTCCAAAGCCACACTCGAATGCCGTCAATAAGCCCCCCCAGTCCTCAAACCACGACTCGGATTCCCAACATATAGGTCGTAACCGAACTGGCGAGCGAAGCGGCACGGAAGATAAGGCTCTATGTGACAACGATTTTTCACCCGAAGAACAAGATATCCAACGCGAATGTTCACCAACCAACGGAAACAACCAGCATCAAGAGAAGTCCGATCAGTCCTGGGTTTCTCCTCATCAATCAACACATCATCGTAACGGCCTGAGAAGCGAGGAAAACACTTGAAGAACTCCCAGCTCTTACAAACTTGAAGCTCTCACTGTACATCAATGAACGTCTTCCCGAACCATTTACTCCTTTCCAACAGCTGCACAAAAGGAACGGAGACATCAACAATACTAGGCGCCGACATCAAATCAGGATGGTGAAGAACGAGCCATGCCATCAGGTATGTATACGGAAGCTCGACCTTTACAGAAATAAGCTCTGTCGACGGTTCAGAACCCACCTGTGTAAAACCATCGACCAAATACCTAAACCCACAATGGATGCCAGCAACCATCACCGGAAGTAGAGAAAGCTCCCTCCTGTAAGCTCGTTGAACGACAGGGAAGAGCACCTCAAGAGGTAAGGCGTCAGAAAACTGATATGGAATGACGCACTTCTTCAACCAGATAGCGAGATAGCCTGCTAGCAGAGTCTTAGGCTGAATAGACTTCTGTGCATGACAAAGGAATGTCCGAAACTTGGTCCCTACAGAAAAAGCTCCCTCAGCACCGGCAATTGTGAGAGAGCAAGCCTCGACCTTTTCCATTAACTCATTAACGGTGGAAGGTGTCAAAACGTCTAACTCACAAACAGTCTCGATTATATCACACTCCAAATGCTAGAATAGATAAACGGTGAACTGCTTCAAGCTGATTTGTCTCTTCCTTTTCACTTGAGTGGTCACTTTGATTAGAGATGTATAATAGTGAAACGTAAGATCCCAAAGTGTGTCATACATATCGGGCGAATCCTTCTTCATCCACTCCAATTGTAGGTTCGAGGGAAAGTACTCCTGGTACGGACAATCCCCCATCGGAAGACTAGAAACTGTGTGCATCTCATGCAAAGCTAACCCTAACTCTCCACCGCAAGATAGAAATGTGTTACTATCGGGGATATATGTTTCTAATAATGCTAGGAAATGGTGACAGTTGACCGAGAATCCATACATGGTGGCTCGTATAGGCGCATATAACCCACTGCTTCTTAGATCACTCTCCCAACGTCCCAAGACGTAACCAGTCATACGTGTCCACCATCCCTTGGGTTTTGAATAAACCCAACCAAAACATCTAAAATCTGGTAGAGGTAACTTCCTCCCAAGCTTAGCCAAACGATTCCTAATAGTAGGAGCAGCCGCTGATACCTCGTCTGGGGGTGCAGTATCAAGACCCAGAATCCTTGGTCGAAGACCGCGAATATAATTATGCCCATCAGAGCCTGGATTCTTGTGGTGGGAGATATATCCGCAGTGAACTCGGTCACCATCATCTGTAAGATTCTAGGACATCCATCGCTATACGGCATGCGCCTCCAAATGAGTAAAGGAATGCTGATGGGGAATGGAAGGAATATAAAGAAGAGCTTCTTCGTCATTATTCAACCAGTGCTCATCAGCAAAAGTCAACCTAGTCGGATCCTCAACGGAATCTCCAAACAGATAACCAGGCCTCTCTAAAGCCTGAGTAGAAATAGAGTATGCGGTAAAAGGGGCATCAGTAATCAACTGGCATAATGAACGACGTCCCCCATCTTCTATCAAACGACAGGATTCATCGGAAGGATTTCTATCAAATTGAGGAAGCGGACCAATAGCCTACCTATCAGCAACAGAAGAGAAAACCTCCCCACTACAACCACTAGTAGCATGAGGGGGAAGACTGTCTGCGGGGAATTCAACTGCAACAAAACAAGGATAGAGTCAGAAAATTATCCATGAATTATACAATGATTAAATTTATCTTACAAGATGGCGAGATAGGATAATCCATTAGGCAATTGGCGAGACAATTTTAAGTGTCCTATACTGGAAGAGCAGTATGCATCGTCACGTAAACAACGTGGTAACGCACCCCAACCTACATAGTGTAAGACAACACGAAATCGTCCCAACATGCCGGAAGACTTGAATTGGCCAAGCCAAACAAATCTGAAACCTCGGTCCCCGCGAAGGAGGATGTCAGTTCTTACTGAATGACCCACGAAAGGGGCAAACAAGGGTATAACAGAACCACAAATTTCCTAAAACCTCGGTCCCCATGAAGGAGGATGTCAGCTCTACCCGAATGACCTGCGAAGGGGGCAAACGAGGGTATAACAGAACCACAAATTTCCTGAAACCTCGATCCCCACGAAGGAGGATGTCGGTTCTTCCCGAATAACCCATGAAGGGATCAATCAGGGATACAGAAAGCACACATGCTCACCCCCGAAAGAGAATGTCATGGAGGAGAATGCCACGGGAGCCTCCCTCTCGCTATGCTATGAAAAGGAGCAACTCCTATGAAATTGCTGTCGGCGCAGAGACATGGAGAACCTGCAATGAAAATCAACGGATCAGGTCAATGCCGGTCAAAGCGTAACCCTAGGTCAATGCCAGTTAACCCGTTGTGACCAAAACTCAACATCGGACGATCCGAAACCCTAGGTCAACACCGGTCAACGCATAACCCTAGGTTAATGCCAATCAACGCGTTGTGATCCGAAACCCTAGGTCAATGTTGGTTAACACGTAACCCTAGGTCAATGCCAATCAACGCGTTGCGATCCGAAACCCTAGTTTAACGCTGATCAATGCGTAACCCTAGGTCAACTCCTGTCAACGCGTTATGATGAAAGAGTGAACATCGAACGATCCAAAACCCTAGGTCAACACCGGTCAACGTGTAACCCTAGGTCAACGTCAGTCAACGCGTTGCTATCCGAAACCCTAGGTTAACACTGATCAACGCGTAACCCTAGGTCAATGCCAGTCAACGCGTTATGATGAAAGAGTTAACATCGAACGATTCAAAACCCTAGGTCAATGTCAGTCAACACGCAACCCTAGGTCAATGCCAGTCAACGTGATGCGACCAAAAGTCAACATCGGATGATCCAAAACCCTAGGTCAATGCCGGTTAATGCGTAACCCTAGGTCAATGCCAATCAACGCGTTGCGATCCCAAAACCCTAAGGTCAACGTCGGTCAAGGCGTAACCTTAGGTCAACGCCAATCAACGCATTATGATCCAAAATCCTAAGGTCAACGTCGGTCAACACGTAACCCTAGGTCAACGCTAATCAACGCGTTGTGATCCGAAACCCTAAGGTCAACGCCGGTCAACGCGTAACCCTAGGTCAGCACAAGTTAATGCGTTGCGACCAAAAGTCAACATTGGATGATCCGAAACCCTAGGTCAATGCCGGTCAACGCGTAACCCTAGGTCAATGCCAATCAACGCGTTACGATCCCAAAACCCTAAGGTCAACGACGGTCAACATGTAACCCTAGGTCAATGTCATTCAACGCGTTGTGATTTGAAACCCTAAGGTCAACGTCGATCAATGCGTAACCCTAAGTCAACGCCAATCAGCGCTTTATGATCCGAAACCCTAAGGTCAACGCCGGTTAACGCCTAACCCTAGGTCAATGACAATCAGCGCGTTACGATCCTAAAACCCTGAGGTCAACGCCAGTCAACGCATAACCTTAGGTCAACATCAATCAACGCGTTGTGATCCGAAACCCTAAGGTCAATGCCGGTCAACGCGTAACCCTAGGTCAACGCCAATCAATGCATTGCGGTCCAAAACCCTAAGGTCAACACCGGTCAACGTGTAACCCTAGGTCAACGCCAATCAACACGTTGTGACAAAAAGTCAATGTACGGTGATCTGAAACCCTAAGTCAACACGATACGATAGAGATAGTCAGTTCTAAGTCAACTCAATGACACGAGCCAAACTTAACTCATCAGTTTTAGATTCGAGACTCTGATGATGGCCAGACGATAAATGCAGCGCTGGAAAAAACTTCAGCTGTTCGTCAAAGCATCGAATAGATTAAAAATCAGAGGAGTCGAGAATTGAAGTTAACTACAAGTCCTCTATGCCGACCGAAGGGTGGACCAATCACATCCAAAGTATTCCAGCCTCTTCTATAAAAAAAACAAGAACAAGTCTGGAACGGTTTGGAGGGGGTATCTGTAGGCGTTGAAAATTGCCTATAGGTCTCCACGAGCAGCTCAAAGGTAAGAGAAGACAAGGAACGTTACTATCCAAGTTAAAGAATCTTGATTGATGTTGACAAACACTTAAAGTGAGTTGACAAACTACGTGAAGTAACGGAGTTTCAGAATAACAAAGATACGAATTAATCGGGAGCCCTGTGTCGCTTACAAAATGCGAAACACCGCTCATATCTCAGCTTAATCCACAATGATCTAATTATTGGAACTTATATAACTCCTCACCGGCTTTCCAACGCACTTTGAATCACTCAAATCTGAGTTCGGATGAAGAAGTTACGGTGAAAACGAACAAGTGTGCGAAACAAAGCCTCTCAGCCTGAGTTGAGACACCCCGAGGTGTCTCGGCTCAGGCCGAGACACCCCTGTAGGCGTATAAAATTGCTTATAGATCCCTTAGCACAGCTCAGCACAAACCGACGAACCAATGAGGCGACGAGGTTAACGAATCGCACGCAAACAACGGAATAAATCCACTCGCGTGCGGAATCAAGCTAACGGGTTGAAGAGTCAACAAGTCATCTAACCAAGGGCAGACTCGGACGAATCACGATCGAATCAAGATCAGTTTCGGACTCGAACTCAGAAGTGGATTTACTACTAAATCAGGAATCGGATCTACTGCCAAATCAAATCAACAAATCAGAGTCCGAATCAACCACGAGACCGGACAAAATGGCACAAAACCACAACACCTAGGGGACTCAGCCAAAACCGAGCCACCTTTAGGTGGCTCGGTGGCGGAGCCACCTATGGGTGGCTCGGTGGCCGAGCCACCCATAGGTGGCCGGCCAGATCTGTGCCCGGGAATAGTGAAGTGAGGCTATAAATAGGAGAGGTGGTTCATTTGTTCAAGGGGGGATTTTTTGGAGGCGAAGCCCTGCTGGATTGAAGACTCAGATCTAAAAAAAAAGATCTAAGCTTTGGGATTTCGAGGACTTGTTCATCCATATCTGGTGCTCGGCGATCGTCAACGCCAAATAAGGCAAGAGTTCGAGAGGACCGGATCTCAGATCTACACAGGCGTACTCCGGATCAAAGCTTGGTCTTTGATCCCGAGAATTAATGGCTACTATTTCCTTGGCGAAATAGTACCCTCGGCTATTGTTTCCTTGGCGAAATAATACCCATCATACTGCGTAGATCCGACCGGATCTAGATCTCGCGGTGGTCCACGGATAAACCTCGGCGCAGGCAAACAACCCACACAAGCGAGCGACCGCAAAACAGGAGCTCGTGATTTGTTCGACAAACAAGAATAAAAAGTTGTAATCTTTCTTTTCTTTTATTTGATTTTCATTGTAACCGGATCTTATAAAAAGACCGGATCTTTGTAACTCAAAAAGTTGTTATTTAAGATGACAATGGAATCAACAATGAAGAAAGACACGATTTTTCCCGCGAACAATCTGGCGACCACAGTGGGAGCCGCCGATCTCGCTGTCGAGATCGGAGCGTCACAGCCGCGGATCTCGATCCCGGTCGTGGAGGAGTTCGAATACGAGTTCGACCAGCAGAAGTTCGAGGAGTACTTGTCGTCCTCGTCCGGATCAACCTCCCCCCGCAAGTCCAAGAAACTCTACTCCAGGAGAAAAACTCGTTGGTAAGAAGACGTGGTAAACACCAACGAAGATCTCGCCCCGCTGGATGCCAAAGTCGCATCGGGTGAGATTCCTCCAATTCCCAACCAGGTCGGATCTACTCTCGCCAACCCTTCTGCCGCAAGGGGCGTGGTGACTCTCTCGAAGAGAGCCCGCCAAAGGCAACGTCAACGCCTTGCGAAACAGTTCGCAAAGGCCATGGAAACCATTGACGGGATCCGCTACAACGTGGATCTGAAGAACAGAGGAGGCAAACAGCCTCAACAACTGAAGAATGGCAGCTCCTCCAAGCCGCCAACGAACGAATGGATCCGAGTCAAACAGAACCGTTCGACACTTAAAGAGCGGATTCACAAATGCCGCGCGTTACTCGCACAAGCAAAAATTCTTGTGCAGGAGGCCAAGAAGTTGGAGGAGGGAAGAGTGGCCAAAAAGCTATTACCAACCCGCCAAGTATGGAGGCCGAAGCAGCCTCCAACAAAAGTTCAACCACCGGCGAATCAACCCAAGTCGCCGGTAATTCCAATAGCTTTTCCGGGAGATCATGCAGAATCGTCCCAAAGGAAGAAATCAGTTTTGGAGCGTCTCGGTCCAATTCCCGACGAGAGAGGCAAAGCTCTAGTTCAAGAGCGTTTGGGCCCAATGAAGAAGCCCCGGACGACTCAACACGTTAGGGGTCGCCACAACCCTCAACATGACAAAGAAATCATGGCACCCAAGCGCACTACTTTGTGCATCGAAGTTCAGGAGCCTGTTGAGAATTCACGCCCACAAAGGCGTGCGTCGAGACGCGTGACTCTTGAAAGCTCGAAGAAGGTAGTTCGCTCTCGGAAGGAAACAATATCGTCTGATGATGATTGCGTTATACCTGAGAAATCGTGCCAACACACGATAGGTTGCTCCGACTTTCAAACGGACGAGATGTACTATCGTGCTGAGGGTACGAGCAAAGCCAGAAAGAGAAGTCCTCGAAGGCTAGAAACTCAGTGTCCCTGTTCCAAACTCATTCGGGTAGTATTGTCTGAGTGCAACTTCATCAAGACGGTCCCCGAAAGAGTTTCGATCTTCGAAAGGATCAGTACCGAAACGCTAAAACCAAGGACTAGGCGTTTTCGACAAAGAAGAACGGTAGGTGAAGACGGAGAATTCCCGAGGGCCACCACCAATATGACCAGCAAAAGGACGTCGACACAGGATAATCCTGAGTCGTTTCCGGAAGTACCCTGGAGGATGACCCGTCTGCAGTCCAGAGCCATCATACGAGGAACTTATGGTAAGGTTCGGACAAGATTACCATCAGAAGATGAAGAATCAGATTTCTGTTCTGCTGTCGCATCAGATAATACGGTATCCAGCGATGGACAACCCCATGAGTCGCTGATGATAAGCGCGGAACAAGTGGCCAAGATGCTCGAAGAAGCCATGGCTAAACAGCAAGAGAGCTTCAAACTCGAAATGCAGATGGCCATGCAGAGTATGAGAGAAATGCATGACCAGCAAATCCGAGCGCTGACAAATCAGCAAGGCGAGCCAAGTCGTCGTAACCAGATTGATCTGGAAGATGTGGACACAGGCGCGAATGAAGCTCGTAATGCCAATAATCCTCCCGTCAATGCAGGGGGTGGTAACGAGAATGCTGATGAAGACTCAGGTGAAAACCTGAAGATTAAAAATCTCGAGAGAAAAATCAATACGTTGATTTCCTCTCAAGAGATGAAGAAGACGGGCATTCCTTGTCCATACCCACGAGAATGGGAATTAATCCCTTATCCGGCGAAGTTCAGTCTGATTAACTTCACGCCGTTTGATGGGAAGGGTTCACCCACTTAGCATTTGATTTACTTTAAATCGCACCTGGGTGTTATCTCTGGTAATGAGCCTCTGATGGTATGGTCCTTCGTTGGCACTCTTCGCGGAGCCGCCTTCGATTGGTATAGTCGCCTCAAGCCATGAAGCGTGAATAGTTGGGATGACATGGAGACTAAGTTCCTCGCTAACTTCTTCGATGACGACACCAAGATTTCAATTGCCACACTTTTTGACGAGAAGCAGAAAAATGGTGAAACAGTTGAAAACTTCGTAAAGAGATTCCGAAACAAAGCAATGAATTGCAGAGATCCGGTCAGTGAAGAATTTATCCTCGAGACTTGTCACAATAATATTTCATTGGACATCCTCGAAGCGATGGGAACAGCACTGTCTGACACTTGGAAAGACTTGAAGGTGCACGGTGAACAAGCTGAATGCTTCCTCCGAAGGAAGAAGGCCGAGAGGAACCGACCAACGGCTAATCCTCTAAACTCGAACTTTGCCTCTCGTGGTAAAGGCAAATCACCTGCAACAGCTGTAGACGCTAACCAGACGTCGCAAAATCAACTCTGAAAACAGCAAAAGACTTCGGGTCCGAGACTCCAAAGAGAGTACTCATTCAAGGATGAAGACGTTCCAGCCATCTTCGAATCCCTCCTTGGAAGCAACAAGATTAAGCTACCACCTATCACAAATCAGGAGGAAGCAGACAAAACTACGGACCCAAAGTACTGGGCATACCACAGGAGGGTCGTTCATCCCACCAAGAATTGCTTTTCTCTCAAGAATAGCATTCAGACCTTGGTTGAAGCCGGCGTTATATCGCTCAATTAAGTCGAAACCAGACTCCAAAGAGTATACGAGTATAAAATGTTTCTCAATCCTCCAACAGGTGCAAGAGGTTAAACTGCTCCCTGCATACTCCAATAGGTATATGAGTCTAAATTGTTTCCCAATTTTGACGGGAAGTTCCTGGAGAATATTACGCTAATATTCTTAAGGATAACCCGGTCAGGTAACTGAGAATAATATCCGAACCAGTTCCGCAGAGGAAGCTAGGGGTGGACGATTTATGTAACGAGAAGTTCTTAGAGAATCATATATTCTTAAGGATAACCTGAACATGCGATTGAGGATAACGTACTCCTCGTTACACCCAGTTTTGCAAGAAAGCTGGGGGTGAATAATTCGTGTAATGGGAAGTTCCCAAAAGAATGTTAATACTCTTAGGGATAACCCGATCGATATGAACAAAGTGATGAACACTAAATCTCTCACCGATCAGACTAATTGACAGTAGGACCACCAAATTCGATCAAGTTTAATCCAATCAAACGTACGCTATGTTCGTGCACTCAACACTTTCATAGTTAGTGTTAGAGTCTGGACGTAAAGTTCCTGATTGGTCAAACCTTCTTACAGTTAGGACCACAGTCAAAATCCCCTCTCGATTCCTCCAATGAACGAGAGGTCCACTCACAGATCGAGCGATCAAACCTTCCTATAGTTAGGATCGTCTCAAACCTCCCAATTGGTCAAACCTTCTAACAGTTAGGACCACAGTCAAAATCCCCTCTCGATTCCTCAAATGAACGAGAGGTCCACTTTCAAATCAAGTGATCAAACCTTCCTACAGTTAGGGTCACCTCAAAACTCCCATTTGGCCAAACCTTTCTATAGTTAGGGTCAAAACCATAATTCACTCTCGATAAATGAGAAATCCATCTTTAGTTTGGTAATCAAACCTTCCGACAGTTAGGGTTATCCGAATCTTTTCGATTCTCGGAGTGAAGATCCCACTCTTAGTTTCACCTTTCCGGATTCTGGGGGTGGAGATCCCACCTCGAGTCTCTTTTCCAACTAGAGATAGAATATAAAATTCTTCCTCTTCCGTGTTGGGAGATAGTGTTGGACCCTAGAAGGGGGGTGATTAGGGTCAAGAGGCTCTAATATGAAATTAAAAAAACAGTACAAGTAAACCACAAAACAGTAATGCGATAAAAGAAAGAGAGATAGAGTTAGGAGTTCGTTATCCTTGACGCGCAATGTGTTAACGAGGTTCGGCCCTCTGGCCTACATCCCCGCTCCCCACTCTCGAGGAGAAATCCACTACACACCCGGTTTGGAAGCCGGAACTTCGTCTACACAGCGATCTCCACAGATCTCTCTCACTACACAGTTTGATCTCACAGATCACTCTCCCTCACAGTTGATCTCAATAGATCTCACTCACACAGCAGAAGAAACAATGAAAGAACCACTCTTTACACAGCCCTTATAGCAAAGAGAAGGTATACTAAAGCTGGGAGGTGAATCACACTTGAAACAGAGAGAAAACAGACTTTGAAAAAATTTTCTCAGGAAAAACAGAAAGCTCTCTGGTTTTCAAAACGTTAGGGCTAAGGAAGAAGAAGAGGTCTGGGGGGTTTTATAGAAAAGTTTAAATCATTTTAAAACAAAACCCAATCTTCCCAAATGAGATAATAATCTCTTCTTCAGACCCTCATCACAGACTGTGCCAATCACTAACAAGTGAAAGCACAGTGTTCGATGTAAATGACCGTTTAAAAAAGTCGCGGCTGACAAAAGACAAAATCCGGTTGACCGAAGAGAATTTCGGTCGACAGGAAAAAGCCTTCGGTCGACCGAAAAAGTACTTTGGTCGACCGACCGAAAAATTCGGTCGACCGCGAGCAGCTAAGGAAAATATGGAAAACAAGCAGAGACTCATCGGTCGACCGGCGCGGTCGACCGATTTAAAGATCGAAATTTCGGTCGACCGTACCGGTCGACCGACGACNAGGTCATCGGATCGGTCGACCGGACCGGTCGACCGATTTCTGATATTTTCTTGAAATCTGATTTTTGACCATCTTGAAATATTTGCAAAATATTTATTTGACCTCTGAAAATTCTGAAACTTTGTAAAATGTTTTTAATACTAAAAACAAACTGCTTGGAAAAAGAATTTTGCAGATAGGTACTCATACTTGTGAAAAATAGTATTTTTTGAAAAACGCTTAAAAGCACAAGTCTAAAAACGTGTGTGTGATTCCCAATAGCTTCAAGTAAACTCAGTAACTCTTTGCCTACATTCTAGCACTAGAGAGAAAAAACAAAAGAAAGCTAATATCCTCATATAGAGAGCAATATACTTAAGCTTTGATATAGCTTGAATCGGATGAAGCTTTTAATCGAATTTGTCGTTCTTGAAATAACGTTGCTTCATCTCTTGGCCTCCTCCTCCTTTGGATATCTTCGTTGTAGCGTATATTCCATCCATCCTCCATTAATGGCACTAACGAGCTTGACAAATGAATTTACTACATTTACACTCAATAAGCCATTAGTACCGATAATGGTTGTTCTAAGAACATCATCAAAACATAAGGGCTAACAATCTCCCCCTTTTTGATGATGACAACCAACCATTATATAAGAGCAAAAATAAAATAGCTTATAGATAGGTGCTCCCCCTATCTATGAGCTCCCCCTAAATATATGCAACAAATGAGGAGATTTCTCTCCCCCTTTGTCACCATCAAAAATGGGGAAAGAAATGCAGGGGTAAAGAGAAATGCAAAATGCAACTAATCAAGCAAGCAATGTAGAACTTTCACATAGTGCATAAGCCCAAACCATTTCTTATGCGACAAAAATCATCCTCTCCAAGAGGCTTAGTAAATATATCCGCTAGTTGAGATTTGGTGTCAACAAATACTAGGGATACATCTTGTCTCTCTACATGATCGCATAAGAAATGATGGCGCACGTCAATATGCTTAGTTCTAGAATGCAAAACCGAATTTTTGGAAATATTTATGGCACTTGTGTTATCACAAAAGATTTTAATATTTTGAAAATTCAAATCATAGTCAACTAAACTTTGTTTCATCCATAAAACTTGAGCACAACATAGGCCGGCGGTAATGTATTCCGCTTCCGTAGTGGACAATGCAACACAATTTTGTTACTTGGAAGCCCAAGAAACAAGGGAATTTCCTAAAAATTGGCATGTTCCACTAGTACTCTTGCAATCTACCTTACATCCGGCAAAGTCGGCATCACAAAAACCATATAAATCAAAAGAAGTGCTTTTTGGATAAAATAAACCAATGTTAAAAGTTCCATTAACATACTTAATGATCCTTTTAACCGTAATTAAGTGAGATGCTTTTGGAGATGCTTGAAAACGTGCACATGCACAAACACTAAACATAATATCGGGCCTACTAGCGGTAAGATAAAGAAGACTACCTATCATACCTCGGTATAATTTTTGGTCCACGTCTTCACCACTTTCATCCGCGGCAAACTTAACACTAGTACTCATGGGAGTAGGCGCATGCTTAGAATTCACCAACTTGAATTTCTTCACCAATTCCTTCGCATACTTGCTTTGTGAAATGAAGATCCCATCCTTAGTTTGCTTGACTTGGAGCCCGAGAAAGAATGTAAGCTCTCCCATCATACTCATCTCAAAGTGATCCTGCATTACTTTAGAAAATTCCATGCACAAGGATTCATTAGTAGCACCGAAAATAATGTCATCCACATATATTTGAACTAAAATGAAATCATTTTTCCTTTTTCTCACAAAAAGTGTGTTATCAATTGTTCCTTTTGAAAAACCATTTTCAATAAGAAAACTAGAGAGGCGAGCATACCAAGCCCTAGGAGCTTGTTTCAACCCATATAAAGTTTTTTGTACCCGGTAAACATGATTAGGAAAAGCATGATCTATAAAACCGGGGGGTTGCTCAACATACACTTCCTCTTCTATAAAACCATTTAAGAAAGCACTTTTGACATCCATTTGAAATAGTTTGAAATTTTTAAAACTAGCAAATGCCAAAAACATCCTAATAGATTCCAACCTTGCAACCGGTGCAAAGGTTTCATAATAGTCTATGCCCTCCTCTTGATTGTATCCTTGGGCAACCAAACGAGCTTTATTTCTAGTTACAATGCCATGTTCATCAAGTTTGTTTCTAAAAACCCATTTTGTACCAATAACACTAGCATTGTTAGGTCTAGGAACTAACTTCCAAACTTCATTTCTTTGAAAATTGTTTAATTCTTCATGCATAGCCAAAACCCAAAACTCATCATTTAAAGCATCATTAACCTTTTTAGGTTCTAGTTGAGATAGAAATGCAACATTACCACATTCACTCAAGGCTTTTGAGCGAGTTATAACTCCTTTTGAAGGGCTCCCAATGATTTGTTCCTTTGGGTGGTTTGATGTGAATTTCCAAGCTTTAGGTTGTTCAACTTGATCTTGAGCATTTGTGCAATCTACATCCTTTTGAGCTTCTATAGAGGGAGTGTCATTGATTTGCAACAAGTCCAATCCTCCCTCAATATCATCATCATCATCTTTCCTAGGCAACATAACTTGAGATCCAACATTAGTCTCATCAAAAGTAACGTTTATAGACTCTTCAACAACGAGGCTTCGTTTATTGAAGACCCTATAAGCCTTACTTCGAGGTGCATAACCCAAGAAAATACCAACATCAATTTTGGAATCGAATTTATCATGGTGATCTTTTGTATTTAAAATAAAGCATTTGCAACCAAAGACACGAAAATAACCAATGAAAGGAGTTTTTCCATAATAAAGTTCATAAGGAGTTTTCTTAAGCTTTGGTCTAATCAAAACACGATTTAAAACATGGCAAGCCGTATTGACGGCTTCCGCCCAAAAATATTTTGGTAAATCAAATGAGTTTAACATAGTGCGTGCCATCTCTTGTATGGTACGATTTTTCCGTTCAACAACACCATTTTGTTGTGGTGTTCTAGGAGCGGAAAACATATGAGTTATACCATGATGAGCACAAAAATCATAGAAAAATTCATTTTGAAATTCACCACCATGATCACTTCTTATTTTAACAACTTTCAAATCTTTTTCATTTTCAATTCTTTTAACATGATTTGCAAATTCTTCAAAACAATCATTTTTCTTTGCAAGAAATATTGTCCATGTAAAACGAGAAAAATCATCAATAATCACAAAAACATAGTGTTTGCCTCCAAGAGAGGTAACACGCATAGGACCAAATAAATCAAGATGAAGTAATTGCAAGGGTTTAGAAGTCGATACCTCATGGATGGATTTGAAAGAAGACTTTGTTTGTTTACCTTTGGCACAATCCTCACAAATTGTATCTTTTATGAAGTGCAAGCTAGGTAGCCCTTTCACAAGATTCTTCTTAGACAATTTTGATATTAACTCCATATTTGCATGTCCAAGTCTCTTGTGCCAAATCCAAGGATTTTCATCAATTGCCGCAAGACACTTCACATCTTGATTCACTAACTCATTCATCTCAAAAATGTAAACATTAGACTTGCGATTTGTAAAAAAAACAATTTTTCCATCCATACTAATGATGCATTTATCCGGTTTAAAAGAGATATCAAAACCTTAATCACTTAATTGGCTAATGCTAAGAAGATTATGATTCAAGCCATTTACTAAATAAACATCTTCAATAATGGGTGAGGGATTCTTACCAATAGAACCGATACCAATGATTTTACCTTTCTCACTACCACCGAAGGAGACATTGCCTCCTTCAATCCTTGATAGGGTTGCAAATAACTCTTTGTTGCCCGTCATATGATGTGAGCAACCACTATCAAGGTACCACGTCTCCTTACGTCGTTGCCGTGACGTTCCCTACAAAAGAAGAAGATGAAGGTGTAGTGGCTTTAGGTACCCATGTCTTGGGTCCTTGGTGGTTAGTAGTTTTGGTACCTTTGGGTACCCATATCAAATCATAAAAATCTTCATTGTCTTTAATTCTACAATGAGTAGAAATGTGTCCATGTCTCATACAATAGGTGCATACAAAATTTCTTTTGTATGTACGGATGTTAGAACCATGAAACCTATTTCTACCATGGTGATAATAGTTGGCATAAGCATGAGTGAATCTAGTCCTACAACCCTCAACTTCTAGTCTTTTAATCTTTGATCTTAATTGCTTATTCTCGAAATCGAGATCTCCATGCAATTCATCTTTTAGAGCAAGAGAGGTTGTTAGTTGTTCTAGCTTAATATCACAAGAGGCATGCAATTTCTTAAAAGAAGAGTATTCTTTAGACATTATTCTAAATTCAAAGTTCAACTCTTCTAAAGCCATAGCTATGTCACATTGCATATAGAAAGATTCACTTTCGGTCTCGGATATTACCTCATGTTCATTTGCCATGAAACAAACATTTGGGTCATGAAGAGCAAGTTTGGCTCCTTCTTCATCACTATCCGAGTCACTTGGTTCGGATTCTTCCCATCCGGCATACATAGCCTTCTTCTTCTTGTACTTCATGTACTTTTCTTTGAGCTTAGGGCAATCCTTAGCGATGTGACCCGGTTCATTGCATTCAAAACATTTACCTACACGAGAGGAAAACTTGTTGTTAGATCGGGGGTTAAATTTCTTGTTCATCTTTATGAGTCTAGAGATTATTCTAGAGAGATGAGCCACTTCTCTAGAAAATCGACTTCACTCTCCGATGATGAAGATGAGTTGTCACTAGCTCCTTTGAGAGCTATGGTCTTCAACTTTAGTGACGGCTCCTCAACTTCACGTGATGGCACTTCCTCCTTCTCCTTCCCCTTGAGCTTCTTCTCATGCACTTTGAGCTTTCCAATAAGGCTATCAAGAGCCAAGGTAGTGAGGTCATGAGCTTCCTCAATGGCCGTAGCCTTGGGCTCCCATGCCGGAGTCAATGAGCGAAGTATCTTGTAGTTCATCTCTTGAATGGATAATTGCTTATCTAGACCATGTAATTCATTGATGATATTAGTAAAACGGGAAAACATAGCATCAATGGATTCATTAGGAAGCATTTTAAATAGCTCATAATCATGCATAAGCCCACTAATCTTAGATTCCTTAACTTGGGGGGTTCCTTCATGTGTGACACATAATTTTACCCAAATTTCGTATGCGGTTGCACACGTGGAAACTAATAGTATATCAATAATATCATGTTCATATATGTTCCGTACTTTTTGAATGATTCATGTATTACACATATGTATTCATGTTATTATGATACATATGTTGGACCCTAGAGGTGGGTGATTAGGGTCAAGAGGCTCTAATATGCAATTAAAAAACAGCACAAGCAAACCACAAACAGAAATGCGATAAAAGTAAGAGAGATAAGGTTAGGAGTTCGTTATCCTTGACGCGCGATGTGTTAACGAGGTTCGGCCCTCTGGCCTACGTCCCCGCTCCCCACTCTCGAGGAGAAATCCACTACACACCCGGTTTGGAAGCCGGAACTTCGTCTACACAGCGATCTCCACAGATCTCTCTCACTACACAGTTTGATCTCACAGATCACTCTCCCTCACAGTTGATCTCAACAGATCTCACTCACACAGCAGAAGAAACAATGAAAGAACCTCTCTTTACCCAGCCCCTATAGCAAAGAGAAGGTATACTGAAGCTGGGAGGTGAATCACACTTGAAACAGAGAGAAAACAGACTTTGAAAAATATTTCTCAGGAAAAACAGAAAGCTCTCTGGTTTTCAAAATGTTAGGGCTAAGGAAGAAGAAGAGGTCTGGGGGGTTTTTATAGAAAAGTTTAAATCATTTTAAAACAAAACCCAATCTTCCCAAATGAGATAATAATCTCTTCTTCAGACCCTCATCACAGACTGTGCCAATCACTAACAAGTGAAAGCACAGTGTTCGATGTAAATGACCGTTTAAAAAAGTCGCGGCTGACCAGAGGCAAAAATCGGTTGACCGAAGGAAATTTCGGTCGACCGAAAAATGCCTTCGGTCGACCGACCGAAAAATTCGGTCGACCGCGAGCAGCTAAGGAAAATATGGAAAACAAGCAGAGACTCATCGGTCGACCGGCGCGGTCGACCGATTTAAAGATCGAAATTTCGGTCGACCGTACCGGTCGATTTGTAAAATGATTTTAATACTAAAAACAAACTGCTTGGAAAAAGAATTTTGTAGATAGGTACTCATACTTGTGAAAAATAGTATTTTGTGAAAAACGCTTAAAAGCACAAGTCTAAAAACGTGTGTGTGATTCCCAATAGCTTCAAGTAAACTCAGTAACTCTTTGCCTACATTCTAGCACTAGAGAGAAAAACAAAAGAAAGCTAATATCCTCATATAGAGAGCAATATACTTAAGCTTTGATATAACTTGAATCGGATGAAGCTTTTAATCGAATTTGTCGTTCTTGAAATAACGTTGCTTTATCTCTTGGCCTCCTCCTCCTTTGGATATCTTCGTTGTAGCGTATATTCCATCCATCCTCCATTAATGGCACTAACGAGCTTGACAAATGAATTTACTACATTTACACTCAATAAGCCATTAGTACCGATAATGGTGGTTGTAAGAACATCATCCAAACATAAGGGCTAACAGATAGAATATAAAATTCTTCCTCTCCCGCATCGGGTTTGTCTTTATCCCAAGAGAAGACTCCGCTTTTTGAAACTCCTAGAATCCGTGCTCCACACGTATAGGAAGTTTATCCTGAATCCTAAGCAGGGATAAGTCTGCGCCTAACACGCGCCACCGGTTTAGTCTTTTTTCCGTAGAAAAAGACACCAGAGTTCGATTCTGGGGTATTCTATCCTGAAACCTAAGCAAGGATAAGTTTGCGCTTAAACCGTGCTGCCGGTTAGTTCTTAACCATTAAAAAGAACACCCGTTCACATATTTTACATTGTGGCAGGTTGTTATTAATAACACCAAAATCCATGCCTTACACGCATGGGGAATTTCATCCTGAATCCTAAGAAAGGATATGCCGACGCCTAACAAGCGTCGCCGATTTAGTCTTTCTCCGTAGAAAAAGACACCAGAGTTTGATTCTGGGGTATTTTATCCCGAAGCCTAAGTACGGATAAGCCAGCATCTAACACACGTTACCGGGTAGCCTATTCCCGTAACAATGGCGATGTCTACGTATTCGAAGTCGTAGCATCAAGTCTAAGGGAGTTCATTCCTTTAGCACAACGTTACATGCGGAACGGATTTAGATAATCCGTATGCTAGCCCGATTCAAACGGTAGTCGGTAAAGGCTTATCAAGCCCGTTGAAGGCTGGGGGTTAGCCAAAAATCCTAAAGTCAACGCCTAACACGCGTCGCCAGGAAGTCTATTCCCGTGAGAAAGACGAAGTCTACATATTCAATATCGTAGCACTAAGAGCGTTAACTCTCTTAGCACAACGTCACATGCGGAACGGATTCAGACAATCTGCATGCTAGCCCGACTCAAATGGTAGTCGGTAAAGGCTCATCAAACCCGTTGATGGCTGAGGGTTTGCCAAATATCCTATAAATACGAGAGTCACTGACGCATCAGCTTCATTAGTTGGTCTCGTGACTTGAGCATCCAATGACATTCGAAACCCTAGGGTCAACGCCGGTCAACGCGTAACCCTAGGTCAACGTTAGTCAACGCGTTGCGATCAAAAAGTCAACGTACGACATTCGAAACCCTAGGGTCAACGCCGGTCAACGCGTAACCCTAGGTCAATGCCAGCCAACGTGTTATGATCAAAAAGTCAACGTACGACATTCGAAACCCTAGGGTCAACGCCGGTCAATGCGTAACCCTAGGTCAACGCTAGCCAACGCGTTGCGATCAAAAAGTCAACGTACGACGTTCAAAACCCTAGGGTCAACGTCGGTCAATGCGTAATCCTAGGTCAACGTCGATCAATGCGTTGCAACGAAAGAATCAATACTCCGAAAAGTATACGAGTATAAACTGCTTCTTAATACTCCGAAAAGTATACGAGTATAAACTGCTTCTTAATACTCCAATAAGGTATATGAGTATAAACTGTTCCCTATTTTTGGTTGAGAAGTTCCTGGAGAATATTTTTCTAAATATTCTTAAGGATAACTCAACAACACTATGCCGGACAACGCGTCGCAAATAAAGACTCAACGCCAACATTCGAGGGTCGGTTCTATGTTGAACCAACAAACATGAGCTAAAGATCATAAAATCAGGAATCGACTTCAAATTCGAAATTCCGACAATGGTCAGACCATAAATGCAGCACCGAAAACCTTATAGACATTCGACAAAGTACCGAATAGCCTGAAGGATTGAAGGAATCAAGAATAGAAGCCACTCCAAATATCCCGAAGGATGGGACAATCATATCCAAAGTATTCCAGACTCTTCTATAAAAGAACGAGGCTGAAATACTTTAGAGGGGGTATCTGTAGGCGTATAAAATTGCTTATAGATCCCTTAGCACAGCTGAGCACAAACCGACGAACCAACGAGGCGACGAGGTTAACGAATCGTACGCAAACAACGGAATAAATCCACTCGCGTGCGGAATCAAGCTAATGGGTTGAAGAGTCAACGAAACATCTAACCAAGGGAAGACTCGGACGAATCACGATCGAATCAAGATCAGTTTCGGACTCGAACTCAGAAGTGGATTTACTGCCAAATCAGGAATCGGATCTACTGCCAAATCAAATCAACAAATCAGAGTCCAAATCAACCACGAGACCGAACAAAATGGCACAAAACTACAACACCTAGGGGACTCGGCCAAAACCGAGCCTCTCATAGGTGGCTCGGTGGCCGGCCAGATCTGTGCCCGGGCACAGTGAAGAGAGGCTATAAATAGGAGAGGTGGTTCATTTGTTCAAGGGGGGATTTTTTGGAGGCGAAGCCCTGCTGGATTGAAGACTCAGATCTAAAAAAAACATCCAAGCTTTGGGACTTCGAGGACTTGTTCATCCATATCTGGTGCTCGGCGATCGTCAACGCCAAATAAGGCAAGAGTTCGAGAGGACCGAATCTCAGATCTACGCAGGCGTACTCCGGATCAAAGCTTGGTCTTTGATCCCGAGAATTAAAGGCTACTATTTCTTTGGCGAAATAGTACCCTCGGCTATTGTTTCCTTGGCGAAATAATATCCGTCATACTGCGTAGATCCGACCGGATCTAGATCTCGCGGTGGTCCACGGATAAACCCCGGCGCAGGCAAACAACCCACGCAAGCGAGCGACCGCAAAACAGGAGCTCGTGATTTGTTCGACAAACAAGGATAAAAAGTTGTAATCTTTCTTTTCTTTTATTTGATTTTCATTGTTACCGGATCTTATAAAAAGACCGGATCTTTGAAACTCAAAAAGCTATTATTTAAGATGACAATGGAATTAACAATGAAGAAAGACACGATTTTTCCCGCGAACAACCCCAAGGTTTCTCGGCCTAAGCCTAAAAGCTGGCCGTTATGCAGTTTTAACCGCCCGGACTTCCTGGAGCCTATAAATACAGCCCCAGGACTTCATTTTTTGAGGGATCTGGAATTTTGAAGAATTAGCGAAGCCCTACCAGATTGAAGATTGATCGAGTTCTTCAACACAGGAAAGAAAGCTTCTTCAGATCTACATCACCCGTATCCGTTCCTTAGGATTATCCCGTTGCAGTAATCTTAAGAAGAGCAATTATCTTGCCGTTGTCAAGATAAGCACTTCTGCTTCTAGATTCCTTCGTGAATCGATGAAGTATTGGATCTGATCTGATTGTCAGGTAGTCCATGGATATCGACATCCCCTTCATCGGCGAAGAACCCACGCAAGCAAAAGCCGATAAACGAATCTTGTGTTTATTTTCAAGGAAGTTGTAATTTTTATTTTCGTTATTTGAATTTCTTGTAAACGACTAAAGTTTTAATGGAATCAATGATGAAGGCAACTTTTGCTGAAAACACTGAGGAATGAGCTCTCCATATCGTCTTAGTTATTAATACTTCCGGGCTTGAGATGGCGGTACCAATCGAAGGCCGGCCCGCGAAGGGTACCAACGAATGACCGAACCATCAAAGCTTCATTGCCGAAGATCATGCCCAAGTGGGGCTTAAAGTAGATCAAATGCTGAGTGGGCAAACCTTTCCCATCAAACGGTATGAAGTTGACCAGGTTGAACTTCATCAGATACGGGATCGAATCCCACTCTCTTGGGTAAGGACATGGAATCCTGGTCTTCTTTACCTCTCGATAAAACATCAAAGCGTTGATTTTTCTCTCGAGGTCCTTCGTTTTCTCATCCTCACTCTTATCGGGCTCTGGACGATTCTTAAGATGAATAACGGGGCCACCCCCGATGTTGTCATCATTGGTGGGACCACCCCTAGCGTTGTTATTTTTAGTGAGACCACCCCTAGCATTTTGGTCAACGGGAGGGTCATAAGCATTGATATATTCGTCCACGTCTGAATCGCTACCTGCTTAGTCAGCAAGGTTGTGATGACTGGACTCACCGAACTGATTGGACAGAGCCCGAATTTGTTGGTCATGCTCTTCTCTCATCCGTAGCGTAGCCATTTCCATATCAATCTTAAATGCCTCTTTCTGTTTGGTTAGAGCATCCTCGAGAATTTTAGCGATTTTCTCGATGTTGATCATGAATGCCTTGTGCGATTGTCCTGGGCTGGACACCATTTGGTCAGAAGTGACTGCAAAGTTGGCATCTGATGCTTCATCATCGGAGGATAATCCCCTCTGCATTCTCTGATAATCCCTTTGTCTAATAGTTCATGATCGTAACCGGGTTAGACGATGCGATATAAGCGGGTCAGAGCTAGAAGGTCGAATTGACTTTCTCTTATCAGACATATTTTTTGTGACCTCCGGAAGTTCGTCACCTTGAATGGTCGATCGTTTCTTGCGGAAACGTCTTGGCTTGGACTTAGTCGCTCCGTTAGAGATCCTCTCAAATACCAAGATTCTCTGTGGAGCGGCCTTGGAGCAGCTACACGCTGATAATACTACCCTGATTAGTTTAGCGCACAGGTAGTGAGATTCTATTTCTCGGGTACTTTTCTTCTGATACTTGTTCGTACCCCCAGCCCGATAGTACAACTCGTCGGTGATATGACCGGAGCAACCTATCGCGTGTTGGCACGACTTTTTAGGTATAACATCGTCGTCTGACGAACATGTTTCTTTCTGAGAGCTTGCTACCTTATTGGCGTTCTTAAGAGTCACGTGTTTAGAGATACGCTTTTAGGAGCGCGAGCTATTGACAGGCTCTTGGTCTTCAATTCACCGTCTGAGGTGATCAATTGCAGGGGTTTTCCTATTATACAAAGGACCTGACTTGTTGCGAGGGCGTGTACGACTCCAAGTTCGAGTAGTTGCTCGGGGTTCAGTCACCGGACCCAAGCGCTCTTTGATCGGAACTTTGCCTCGATCCTCGTGCAAAGGACCCACGTGATCTGTCATCCTTATCTTGAAACGAGACGAGTCTCTGTGGTCGTGAGGCTTCACCGGAAGTGTGGAATCTATTGGGACAGGAATAGGGGCCGCCGGAAACTCAGACGGGATTGTAGGAAGTAATTTAGCAGTGAAATGGACCGAACCAGTCCGAGTTTTGCTTAAACCACCATTTGGTGGTTTGACTTTGGCCGAGCCACTATTTGGTGGTTTGAATTTGGCCGAGCCACTATTTAGTGGTTTGAATTTGGCCGAGCCACCATTTGGTGGTTTAACTTTGGCCAAGCCACCATTTGGTGGTTTGAATTTGGCTGAGCCACCATTTGGTGGCTTGGGTCTAGCCTTGCCAGCAATTAGTTTTTTGGTTTTTTCGATGCCTCCGGGCACTGTTTGGGTTGTTTTTTATGCCGGTTTGGACTTTAGCCATCAGACTCGGCGTGATCTTGGTGGCTTCTTGACCTCTTCTTCTTGTTTCAATTTCTGTGCTTCTCGCACGAGGATTCGTGCGTGCGTAATCAAGGCATGACGCTTCTGAATGCGCTCCTTGAGGGTTGAGCGGGTCCGTTTGACTTGGATCCATTCATCAAGGCATGACGCTTCTGAATGCGCTCCTTGAGGGTTGAGCGGGTCCGTTTGACTTGGATCCATTCATTCGCTGTTGGCTTAGAGGATACACCATCTTCTGAATGCGCTCCTTGAGGGTTGAGCGGGTCCGTTTGACTTGGATCCATTCATTCGCTGTTGGCTTAGAGGATACACCATTTATTTACTGCTGAGGGGGTTTGCACCTTCTGGACTTCAGATCTGCTTCGTAGCGAATCCTATCAACCGGCTCCAATGCCTTACCGAGTCAGCGCACAAGTCGTTGTCGCTATCTTTGGCGTGCCCTCTTTGATAGGGTTGGCGTGCCTTCTGCAATTAACTCCTTGGTGGAGGAAAGGTCCAGATCTATAGATCCGGGCTCATTGGAGGCTAGAGGGGCATTACAAGACGGGGTTACAGCGGTAACGGGGGCCTTGATCTTCCTGCGCTTGTGAGGGGCGGATGATCTGGAGGAGGAGGATGACAGATACTCCTCGAAATTACATTTGTCGAACTCGTACTCGACCTCTTCGTAAACCGAGATCTGGATCCGTGGTTGTGACACGACAGCTTCGGCAGTGAAGCTGTTGGCTCCCACTATGGTCGCCAGCTTGTTTGGGTCAAAAGTTGATGTTTTCATTATCATGAAATCTATTACAACTTTGATCATTACAATAAACTCAAATAAAAAGTTGATCTTTTTATAAGATCTCCTTTATACAATAAAAATAAAGATTACAACTCTTGTCAAACAGCAAAACGAACATTTATCACCCGTTGCTTGCGTGGGATCTTTGCCTGTGCCGGGGACGTTAATATCCGTGGACCGCCGCGGATCAGATCCGGTTAGCAGAAGTTGGATGATCAATGCTCTCACTTCACGAAGGAAGTAATTGCAGTAGCGGTGATTTTAACTAAGCAAAACCACGGCTCTTCTTGGGGTTTAAGACCAAGCTTAAATCCGGAGGAATAGGAGATGGGTCTCAAATCTCTCGAAATCCACTCTTTATGCACAGGAGATCGCCGAGATCTGCTAACCCTTGCTGAAATTCGTGGCTATGCACTCGAGAAACCGGCATCACCTCGCCCTCTTGATGTCCCCCATAAAAATAAACACTTGAACTCTTATTTATAGGCTTGGTTGATGGTTTCTTCAGATCGAAATGAGGGATCCCCTCTATCTTCAGTTAATAATAGCATAACCACTGTATCAGATCAGTTAGAACGCCCAAATCCAAAAGAATCTATAAAAGAACCGAAAAATCAAATTTTGGCTGAACAGTCACCCGTGGCTCGGCCTTGGCCAGGCCACCAAATGGTGGCTCGACTAGGGGCTTTATTTGTTTTTCGGATTTTGACTTGTTCCGATGTTACGTGTATTTCATCGTTTCGTTGATCTGTACGCTGTTTTGGTGGTCGATGAGCGTGCGGGCCACTTGGTTTGCCGATTTGGTGGCTGGTGAGTACACGACCCACTTGGAGGTGGCCGGTGAATGCATAGGCTATTCGGTTCGCTGTTTCGCTTCATGTGTTCATCGGCATCGGATAATCCTCTTAGACTTAGATAATGACGTTCATCACCTTCTCTCTGTCTCGAGCTATGTGTGGATACCTATAGGTATTTTTAGACGCCTATAGTGTATAGTATGAGAGGTGCATCGATATGATTCGAGACGAGCGATGCAGGTGGAGTATGAAGACAGCAAGTGGGGGAAGGCTACTGTTAAGTTTACTTTGGGAGGAAAAGCACGACTGATTTGCTTCTAATGTCAGAGGTGGTGAAGATATCTTGGTGCGCACAAAAGAGGTAAAGGCACCATGAGGAGGTAGATGAAAGTGAGGGTCAAAGCGACATCCAGGTTGGAGTATGGGTGTTTCAATTACAACTCAGATGCTTTAGTTTAAAGTGTAAAAGAAATAGCAAACTCTAGAGAGAAAGGCAAAGTTTCAAGATGAAGATGATATATCTTTAAAGGAGTTTGAAAACCAAATCTATGGTGGAGATTGTTGGGATTATGTCTTTTATTTTTTGTATAACTTTATGAGAATAGATAGGGTTAGAGATCTATCATGATTAGGAGATTGGGTGTCATCATGATTAGGAGTTTGAATTCTATTCTAATTAGGAAGCTTGGCTAGAGATAGGGTTTTGGTTTACCTATATATATCCTTCTATTATTAGGGGAAAACCTAATCAGAGAAGAGAGGGCTAATATTTTTATAATCTAGGGCTAGCAGAGGGCGTAGCCTGATTCAAGAATATTGTGCGTGTCACGCCCCGCTTCCTAAAATACCAGGGAATCGGAATGTAAACAAGCTCATGACGTATTAGATTGAGAAGAATAAATAAGAGAGCATTTCTTCTCAATCTAATACGTTAAACGTCAAGCAATATAATACAAGAAGTCAAAGGCCCCTGATCACATCCAGCAAGAACATAAAAATAACTCAAAACCAAATGATCTATATCATAAAAGAACTATCATCCCAGATATAATATTAGAGTCAGCATGCCTTTAAACAAAACTGAATAACTGAATATTGAAGAAGCATGAAAAATACATTGTCCAATAGAAAGGAAGTACTACAACAGCAAACTAAGGACCATCAACTAAGAAAAAGAAATAACTACACTTTAGTTTTTTCTTCTGCTCTGTCTGCAAAGCACTCCTGCTGGAAGTACTCGGACTCTGGCACGTCTCCAATCTGAACCTGTCTATCCTCTAAATCTGACGTACATCAGAGAAAATAGGTGTACGTCAGCGTACATGCCACACGGTAAGATCCTACAGAGAGAAATGAAACGGTCGAATGACCAATGCAGTAATAGATAATAAAAATAATAGATACATGCAACTATAATACTAATAATCTAATGCAATCTATCACTAGCATATAATAATCAGAAAAATCCAAGAAAATCAACCAAGTAACAAGATTATGCAACTAATGATCAGAATAATCATCTAAGAATTGTTCATACTACTAACCATCCTATAATAACTCATTGGTCCACATCTCAAATAGGTCAAAGTTCGCATTACTGGAAATCTGACTGTCAATATCCCCTATGTGCATCTAATACTGCAAAGCGATTCGGTAAAGAACTACACGCAATCCAATTTTTTGACCTGGTCCGAACTCAAACAAGAATCGGGTGACGAAACAGGTCACTGACTAAAGAGACTACACAAACTTCTCTTTGACCCAACAAACCAATCCAAGTGCGAAACGATTCACTGGTACGAGCCTGGAAGATAATCAACAACCATATCCGATCATGCAAACTAATACTTTCCCATCCCAACTCTCATTGTTTTTCTAAGTAAACAACACACAAGCCTCTAGGTCTTATTCATGTCACACAGGTCACTATAGTTATAAACTCCCGACGATTTTCAATCACAATAAGGAACAATCAATGTAACTAATCATGTGTAATAATATTATGGCATATCAGATAATCAAAATTAAGAATTATAAATCATAAACAGAGTCTACATAATTCAGAAAATAATCTTTTTCTAAATTAATTCATTTTAAAATTATTTCCCTTAACAATTAATCTAAAATAATTCATTTTCCAAAATAAATTCCTTTAAATTATTATAATTATCTAAAAATGATTCTTTTACTGAACTAAATTCTTTTAATTCATTATAATTATTCTAAAAATAAAAATTTATCATATTACTATGATATATTTAATATTCTTCATCAAACAATCCCACGCAGATAATTATATTACAAACTAATCTATGTAATCAATAATAACATATATGAATATTAAAATGACAAGTCAATGAGCAAGAGGGATCTTTCCTATGAGGCTAACGGGCCTGTGGACGTGGCGACGGCACTGATGCGGGTGTGGTACAACAGATCTGAAGCGAGGGCAGCGGTTCGATCGGGGGTTTGGGAGGGCAGCAGGGGCGACGGCAAGAGGGGCGGCGGGCTGGGGTTGTTAGGGCTCGGATTTTGGAAGAGGGGGGGCGCGCTTAGACGTCACAAGATGGCGACGGCGTGGGTGAGAGGTGGCTGGTTGGAGGGACCGACGGCAGGGCGAGAGCTGAGGAGATGGGGTAGGCGGGGGGCGGGAGGAGGAGGAGGCTACTGGAGGTTTGCGGGGCAGCGAAGTAGGAGGCGAGGCGGCGTATGATGGGAGGGGCCAGGCATGGCTATGGCTGGTCGGGCGGTGTAGGGACTAGACTCGGAGGTAAGGCAAGCGGCAGAGCTCAGGGGAGTTGAGCTGTCGAAAGTCTGAGGGGCCTCAGGTTGCTGAGGCTAGATGGCGAAGCTGGGCGGGTGAAGCGGGGCTCTAGACGGTGACGTTAGCGAGGGCGCGGGGACGCTGGGGTGTCGTGAGGTTTCAGGAGGTGGGTTTTGGGGGCAGGCGGGTCAAGGTTGTCGTGAGAGAGGAAGATGAGGAGGTGCGGCGGAGGTGGTGAGCCTATGAAGCTCAGTTGACGCGAGGAAAGCCCTACGGCTGAGCGGTGGGTCGGAAGTCTCAGTAATGGTCGGCGGTGACAGAGGCCCGGAGGAGAGAATGAGAGAGAGAATGTGATGCCCCTGGTTTCAATAAGGCTGCAGTTCAAGGTGAAACCAAATATGTCAAACCTGCCATGCACCCACACTGTGCAAGAACACGTTTCACCAATCACAGTAATATTCTCTAGTGGAGTCAAGAGAAGTGTAGGTACAAAAGAAGCATAATAAGGAAATAAACACAATAGACATAAAATAGAAAAGATATCTCATAATAAAATCATGTTACAACCGTAATACATCTGATAACTGGAATAGTGAAAATGTCAACTTGAAACAACTAAAATTTGTACTAAGGCACACTGCCTTCACAAAATGAGATACAAAACTCTAATGTCTGAAGAAAAATACAAATCTACTATGGAGCCTATAATAAAAACTCATGCGACGGTGACTATGCAAGAACTCTGTCACCCTGTGACTCTCCGGTGCTCTCAGCTACCTGGAAGGAAAGAAAAACAATAAAAAGAACCACAAAAATAGCATCAGAGTGCTATAGCAAGATCACCTCCATCCGCCTCCAGGGGAAAAGCTACTAGATGAAGTGGAGGCTATACCTATTAAGCATAGTCTATCTAGATCATCCCCCCCCTTATCTAATGGAATTTATATTTAGACACCTAAAAGTTGAGACGTAGTACGTCGAGTGAAATAATCCAAACAAGAAAACCCTCATGTATATACCTTTGTCTCAAATTCTAGATATCTAAACATCAACATCGAACTAGAGATAAACTATCTAAATGAAATCAATAATTAGAACTTCACAACTCGAGACTGGTGCGTCGAGCAATATAATCCAAATATGGAAACCCTCATGTATATACCTTTGTCTCAAATTGTGAAACTACTAATCATTGATCCTAACCTATAACAATAAGGAAAGACAGTAAAAGAAAATAAAGACATCAACATATCGTATTCATAATATCTTCCACTGTCGCTGGGGAGATAGAATGAATACCGGCACCAATCCCGTGTACTTTCATATGCAAAGTACTCTGGGTCATATTTATCAGCAGTGATTCAAAAAAAACATAACTGAATCCGCCAATGATTTAGGCTATCACTTAACTATCTCAATGCAACTTCGTGCAAGACTTTGATACTTAGTATCATCACGTGTAATGGACTACCCTGTAGGTATCCTAATCAATATACATGGCTCATTAGTCTCAGCGTAATCTCAGTGCGTAACATGAGTGCGGAATGACCTACCATATAGGTATCCTAGAAGTACGGCTCACAAACCTCATCGCACCCTTGTGTGGACAGACTGCTAGATGAAGCATCCAAATCCAACTCAATGGCCTATACCATTGGAATATCGACACACTACCCCCGTAGTACTGAACTGATCTCATCAACGATATCCAGAAGGTGTGTGTATAATATGTACAAAACTCTTTATCAAAGTAATCAGGTAAAAACCCTTCATAATCCCTCTCGAAATATCCAAGTATGTGTTACTACACTATTCGTGAATATACGTGTAAAAAAGTATGACTCGAATCCCATGGTCACGTCTCAACAAAAATAAAACTTAGGAAAACAGCCTTAGTAGTCGACTACTAGGCTTAGTAGTCGACTATTGTGAGTCCATCCAGACTCTGTGAAACCGAACTCAGCGTTAGTAGTCGACTACTATGGTCAATAGTCAACTACCCTATCATAATTCAGTTGTTGTGCTTCGCAGGTTTGACAGAGTAGTTGACTACTATACTTAGTAGTCGACTAGACTGTGAAAACATGCATACAGACATTCACAAACAGGAAATTAACTTATCATACGCTTATCTTATCACATTTTCATGATTTAAACTTGTTAAACATACAATAATAACTATTCTAAGCACGAAAACAAAGTATTAATTTGTCTAATTAGAGTTTTACATCATAATTCATCATTTTCTTCAATTGATTATATATAAACAACATGATATGAAAAACATGATTTAAATATCTACACATGAACAGAGATCAATCTCATTTTAAATCATAATTACAAAACCTAGATTTCACAAATCTAGGGTTAAACTTCTTTAAACAACGTGTACATTCAATTAATTGCATATTTAGGGTTTAGGCATGATCTAAACATAATTAATAGATTAAAAACAAAAATAAAGATATCCTAATGATCATGATCATGTTCTATAAACAACAGCGAGCATATAGGTATAGATCTAGCATGGGTTTATGAAATAACAATCAAAAATTTAATCTTTTTATATCTCAAATTAAGATTTGCACATAAACAACAATATTTAACATCTAACTAGTTATCTATCATATGAGGATGGGTTTGGATGCAGGAGATCTTGCCTTAAACGTAGTGCCGAGCTTCTTTTGACACATGTGCAAGATCCCTCCATGCTCAAAAGCACGTGATCTCGCCCTCTGATCGACGATTTGCTTTGAAACGCTTCGAAGAACACCAAAAACAAGATCTAGGGTTTGAGGGGAGAGGATGGTTGTGTTCTTTCGTGGAATATCTCAAAAAATAGGTTAAAATTATGTTTTTTAAGAGACCTACAACTTTGGTCTTTTGAGTTTTTCAAGATTCCAACTGCATCTTTAAGAATTATTTATAAACTCTTAACTGGTCATATATTTTTCAGATTTCTCTTCGTGCATGTTTTGTGCATTTGCACTCATACATTCACCCATACACATTGAATTGATCTCAAATCAATTCCTAGCATACTCGACATCAAATATGTTATTTATAATAATATAACATATTTATTATTATTTAACACAATATATTCAAATTTTTTGGGGTTTTACATTCTTCCCCCCTTAAAAGAATTTCGTCCCTGAAATTCCGCATTCGTATCTTTTAGACTAATAATATCAGAGAAACACGTTAAGGGAATAAACCCTCACATACATATCTCTTACCATTAATCTCCCAATATAAACCATAGCAATATCTACACTTAACTATCTAGAATGCGAATACTCCCACTTAACCCCTAACTAAACGGAACTAGTACGTCCGGTGAAAAATCCAAACAAGAAACCCCTCATATATATACCGTGTGTTCTAAATAATTAGTAGCTAAGTGTCAATACCCCCATTCTAGCATTAAATATAAATATAATCATATAAATAATCATACACATAAATCAATCCACCTTCTCAATTAGGTGCGGGTAGTCGCGATGCATAATATATTCGCGCTCCCAAGAATCATCCTTGTTATCTATACTTAACAGTCTAAGATGCAAGTATCCCCCACTTAACCCCTAACTAAACGGAATAAGTACATTAGGCAAAAAATCCAAACAAGGAACCCCCCACATATATACCATGTGTTCCGAATGATTAAGAGCTAAGTGGTAATACCATCATTTTAGTGTTAAGTATAAACATGACCATCTAGTTAATCATGAATCATAAATAAGTCATAATGAATTCAATTTACCTGGTCAAACAGGTGAGGAAAGTCACGACGCATATCCTGCTCGCGCTCCCAAGTAGCCTCTTCAGCTCCTCTCCGGTTCCACTGAACTTTAACCAAGGGTATCACTTTATTTCAGAGCTTCTTATCCTCCTTGGCAAGAATACAAACATGAATTTTGATAGTAGTTAAATCCTCATAAAGTTCGATCTCTGGTGTGTCCAACACTCGCTGTTGCTCCTCGTCATGCAAATGCTTTTTAATTATCGAAACATGAAAAATATCGTGTATACTTGACATCGATGCTGGAATATCTAGCCGATATGAAATGGCTCCAATGCGCTCAACAATCAAGAATGGTCCAATATACCTCGGGGCAACTTTCCCATGTCTACCAAATCATTGAACTCCCTTCATCGGCGATACTTTCAATAATACATAATCCCCAACTTGGAACACTAACGGTCGTCGCCTATGATCTGCATAACTCTTCTGATGACTCTGCGCTGTAAGAATGTGCTCTTGAATGACTGCTACCTTCTCCGTAGTTTGCCTCACGAGTTACGGTTTAAGCAACAGGCTGTCTTCTGGTTCTGCCCAACAAATAGGTGATCTACAAGGCCTCCCATATAATGCTTCATACGGTGCCATCCCAATAGTCTCTTGGTAGCTATTATTATAAGCAAAGTCGATCAATGGGATGTTGTCCTCCTAACTACCCTGAAAATCAATGACACATGCCCACAACATATCTTCTAATATTTGGTTCACTCTCTCCGTCTGCCCATCCGTCGAGCCTCGATCTGACACAATCATCTCTGGAACTCCATGTAATCTCATGATCTCCTGAATAAATATCTGTGCATACATCTCTATCATGTATGTCGTCTTAACTGGAATGAAATGCGCTGACTTTGTTAACCGATCTACTACCACCAAAATTGAATCATTCCCCTTCTTCGATCTTGGAAATCCTACAATAAAGTCCATCAAAATATATGCCCACTTCCACTCTGAAATGGGTAAAGGTTGTAAGTTACCTGACGGTCTCCAATGTTCTGCCTTCACTTGCTAGCAGGTAAAACACTTAGCTACATATTTTGCAATCTCTCTACGCATGCCGCTCCACCAAAAATGTATCTTCGGATCCTTGTACATCTTTGTTGTGCTTGGATGCACTATATACCTAGTATGATGCGCCTCATAGAATAAATCTTTTTTTAGCTGAGCATTATCAGGCATCACTAATCGACCCTTCATTTGAAGTCCTCCATCTTCTCCAACGGTCTAATTAGTCTTTGGCTCTTTGAAAATCTCCCCCTTTTAGGTTTGAATCCAAGAGTCGTCTAACTGAGCTCTGACCACTCTGTCACTCCAAGATGGCTGTACGGATAAAGCTCTTAAAAATACGCTGCTCCCACCAAATCTCCGGTCTAAATTCGTACTACTTAAGTGTGTGGAGATCTCGTTATAACGAGCACCTCAAAGATGTAATCCAGTGACAACGTTTCATGCTCAATGCGTCTACTACAACATTCGCCTTCCCCGGATGATACTGAATTGCGAACTCATAATCCTTAATGAACTCAACCTATCATCACTATCTATGATTTAGTTGCTTCTAAGAGAAGATGTACTTCAAGCTCTGATGATCTGTGAATAGCTTGAAATGTACTCCATACAGGTAGTGTCTCCATGTTTTTAATGTAAAGACTATAGTTGCTAGCTCCAAATCATGTGTGGGATAATTCTGTTCATGTGTTCACAACTAACACAAAATGTATGCTACTACCCTCTGGGTTTGCATCAAAACACCTCCTAGATCTACTAATGATGCATCTGTGTAGACCACGAAGGTCTTATCAATGCAAGAAATGGTCAAAACTGGTGCTGAAGTCAACTTAGCCTTCAAAGTATCAAAGGCCTCCTAGCATTTGGTGATCCAAATAAATTGTACCCCTTTCTTTGTAAAACGTATAAGTGGCATGGCTATTTTCAAGAAGTCTTGAACGAACTTCCTGTAATAGCCGACCAAACCCAAAAACCTACGAACCTCGGTAACTATTATCGGCGGCTCCCAATCAAGTGTAATAGCCGACCAAACCCAAAAACCTACGAACCTCGGTAACTATTATCGGCGGCTCCCAATCAAGTACTACCGTAACCTTAGCTGGATCCACTACAATGCCCTCTCTGCTGATGACGTGGCCCAATAATCTAACCTCGGATAGCCAGAACTCACACTTACTGAATTTGGCATATAACGGGTGCTCTCACAAAGTCTGCAACGCTAGTCGAAGGTGTCGCTTGTGCTATGCCTCCGACCTCGAATAGATGAGAATGTCGTTAATAAATACTATCACAAATTGGTCCAAGTATGGACGAAAAACCCGATTCATCAGATCCATGAATACTGCAGGTATATTGGTTAGCTCAAATGGCATGACAAGAAACTCAAAGGACCCATAACGAGTTAGAAAGGCGGTCTTAGGAATATCCATCTCCCGAACCCGCAACTGATGATAACCAGAACGAAGATCAATCTTCGAGAAGTGCTGCGCTCCCTTTAACTGGTCGAACAAGTCATCAATCCTTGGTAGTGGATACATGTTTCGGATAGTGACCTTATTTAACTCCCGGTAATCTATACAGAGATGCATACTGCCATCCTTCTTCTTCACGAAAAAGGACTGGCGCTCCCTACGGAGAATGACTCTGGTGAATAAAACCCTAAAACTCGTCCAGCTGAGTCTGAAGCTCCCTCATCTCAGCAGGTTCCATGCGATAGGGAGCTCAAGATATCGGTGCTATGCCTGGTTGCAACTCGATGCAGAACTCAACCTCTCTCACAGGAGGTAACCCTGGTATGTCCTGAAAGACATCCTGAAAATCTGAGACAACTCTAGTCTTTAACAAATCAGCACTCCGATCCCTCAACATCACCTCCTCGATATAGGCCAGAAATGAATCCGCAAACTGGTTGCCCTGTGTGGTTGCTACAATCAACTCAGCCCCATCGGACGTTCGCAAACTGGCCGTTTTCACAAAATAGTCGATGCTAACATGGTAGGATGATAGCCAATCCATACTGAGAATGACGTCAAAATCTGACATCCGTAAGACGATCAAATCTATAATAAACTTGGACTCATCTAAGCTGATGACACATCTCCTACAGACGTTCTCTAATAGAGATACCTCCCATAAGGGAGTAGAGACAGACAGCGGAATATCTAAAGGATGTGCAACTAATTGGAGCATATCTATGAAAGCATGAGATATAAAAGAATGGGAAGCTCCGGAATTGAACATGATCCGAGCTGGAAAAGTGCTCACTAAGAAAGTACCTTCTACTATAGCTCCGCTCGTATCGTGATCCCGCGGTATGACTGCATAGACTCTGCCAGTGGCCGACGACTGGTGAACTGTCGGTGGTGGGGCATACGGGACTATATGTCCCTCAGGGATCTCCTGAATTGTGTGAATCTGGCCTACTGGCCTCTCAATCCTAGGTATAGCTGGCGGTGCCTCAATCCTCTGCTGTTGCTGCTGGCCGTAACTGCGGCCCTGCTGATGCTGGCCCTGACCACGGTTCTGCTATTGATCGTGTCCTCGATTCTGCTGCTGGCCCTGGCCTTTGCCCTGCTGGCCTCCCGCTGATGCACTACAACAATCCCTGGCCTTATGGCCGATTTTATTGCAGTTATAGCATGCACCCTAAATTCTGCGCTGCTGTGACGCCCTCGAATCATGTTGTGCTCCCTTCTTAAACTTTTCCTACTGCTGGTGCTGAAAATCCTTGGCCCTCTGCTGGGGTCCTCCCTGTCTGGCAAAAGGTCTCTTGTCTTTACCCTTGTCATTCTACTGTCCAGACTTGTTGTTGCCCTCCTTGTTCTTCTGGAACATAGCGGTCTCTGTCTCCTGTGATATTGCTGCATTTGCTACCTCTCGGACTGAATGGAATCGTCTGGAAACTAGGTAGCGGCGAAGACTTGGGCAAAGCCACATAAGAAACATCTGCGCCTGGTGCTCTCCTGACCGCCACATGCCCGTGAAGCGAAGAAGGCTCATAAATCGACTCTCATAGTCAGCTACGGACATATCCCCCTGCTCCAGTCGAGATAACTCTAGCTCTTTCCTGGCCCGTGCTGTGGAAGAGATATACTGCTCGTCGAAGAAGTAGACGAAATCCTCCCAAGTGAGTACTCTCCGTTTCTCTGAGGTAAACTGAAGCATGTACCATCCTCCTGCGTCCTCCTTTAGACTATAAGATGCCAACCTCTGCTTATGTACTGAGTTGACATTACGTAAATCCAGAATGTTACTCACATCCTCCTTCCACTTGTGGGCTACAAGTGAATCAGATGACCCCTGAAACTCTGGTGCCCTCATCTTCTAGTACTGCTCCACTAGACGGAGCCAAGTTTCTTGCTCTTCTGCTTTATTAATAGATGGATATAGCGATGGCGAAACCTTCGGTATTACCTCTTTAATAGGTACGACTGGTATAACTGGTGGTGGAACTTCAGAAAGTATAATCTGGCTCGTTACTCACTCCTCGAGTGTTACAAATCTTTTTTTCTGCAATCGGTGTTACCAAGTCGATCAGATAATGTAGAGCCTGCTCCGGCTCGGGCTCTACTTGCCCAACTCTCCGGGTTGAGTTTTACCTCGACTACGTCCTCATCCCGATATTTATAATATCAAGAAGAGAGCTTAATTGACACAGTAAATAGCATCAACAAACACACCACACAACACACACACACACGAGCTTGCGCGCGCACCACCACACAACACACACACACCACACCCCCCAACACACACACACACACAACACAACACTATATATATATATAGATATATAATAATATATATATATATATATATATATATTATAGTTATATTACTATTAATAGTAGTATATATTATATATATATATATATATTATATATATATATATTATATATATATATATATACTATATAGTACTATATATATTATATATATATAACATAACGTATCACGATAAGCATTCACGCAAATACTTTTTTATCAAAGTAATATAGTTGTCATAGGAAAGAAAAAAAATTTATAATTTTCGAATATACATATATAATGTCCTCACTCATTTTAGGAATTCCTAGCGGACTCTATACATGATTCCTAGGAAACTCTATCCTAGCTCCACGACTTAACATATGAATGATCCTAGGATGCTGGAACTAGAACTCTGATACCAACTATGACGCCCCTGGTTTCAACAAGACTGCAGTCCAAGGTGAAACCAAAGATGCCAAACCTACCATGCACTCACACTGTGCAAGAACACATTTCATCAATCACAGTAATATACTCTAGTGGAGTCAAGAGAAGTGTAGGTATAAAACAGGCATAATAAGGAAATAAACACAATAGACATGAAATAGAGGTATAAAACAGGCAAAATAAGGAAATAAACACAATAAACATGAAATAGAAAAGATATCTCATAATAAAATCATGTCTCAACCGTAATACTTCTGATAGCTGGAATAGTGAAAATGTCAACTTGAAACAACTAAAATTTGTACTAAGGCACATTGCCTTTACAAAATGAGATACAAAACTATAATTTCTGAAGAAAAATACAAATCTACTATGGAGCCTCTAATAAAAACTCATGTGACGGTGACTATGCAAGAATTCTGTCACCCTGCGACTCTCCGGTGCTCTGAGCTACCTAGAAGGAAAGAAAAACAACAAAAAGAACCACAAAAAGAGCATCAGAACGCTATAGCAAGATCACCTCCATCCGCCCCCAGGAGAAGGACTACTAGATGAAGTGGAGGATCTACCTATTAAGCATAGTCTACAAAGATCATTCCCCCACGTATCTAATGGAATTGATATTTAGACACCTATAAGTCGAGATGTAGTACGTCGAGCGAAATAATCCAAATAAGATAACCTCATGTATATACCTTTTGTCTCAAATTGTAGATATCTAAACATCAACACCGAACTAGGGATGAACAATCTAAATAAATTCAATAATTAGAACTTTACAACTCGAGACTGGTACGTCGAGTGAAATAATCCAAATAAGGAAACCCTCATGTATATACCATTGCCTCAAATTGTGAAACTACTAATCATTGATCCCAACCTAAAACAATAAGGAAAGACAGTAAACGAAAGTAAAGAAATCAACATATCGTATTCATAACATCTTCCACTGTCGCTGGGGAGATAGAATGAATACCGGCACCAAATGTGACGGCCCTGGGTTCACACAAGGCTGCAGTCCAAGGTGAAACCAAGAATGTCAAACCTGCCATGCACCACACCGTGTAATAACATGTTTCACCATCACAATTAACATCTATTTAGTAGAGTCAACAACTGGTGTAGGTACAAAATAGGTAAAAGATAATACAATATATACTAATGGAATGATAACAGTCACATAAATATCTCATCATCCCACATACAGAAATACATAGCCAAGATCTGAGTAGATAAATTGGAATACTCAACAAGTCTCAAATACAAATATCTGACGAAAAGGAAATAAGGCACACAACCTTTACAACTTCTAGAACAAGACTCTCAAATGTCTAAATAAAAATCTACTGTGAAACTCCAAAAGAAATATAACTAAAGAGACAGCTGAAGCTAAATTGCATCGCCATCAGTCTACGACTCTCCGAGCTCCTGGCTCGTTACCTGAAAGGGGGAGGGACAACGAGCGTCAAAGCGCTAGCGAGTAACATCACAACCAACCCCAAGGGAACAGGGCTCGTTGTATAAGAAAAATACAGTTAATATATAAGAGATCAAAAATCATTGATCTTACTAAAGAGGGTTTTAGTATTTAGAAATTTACAACACGAGCATAGGTACGTCGAGCGAAATAATCCAAACAAGGAAACCCTCATGTATATACCTTACATCTCAAATTGTAAACTCCTAAATACCAAACCCAAGGTTCTAGTGCAGTAATAATAATAAAAGAAATACGACAAACACCAGAGCATGAAAACAGTGTTGTGACATAGCCCACATGAGTATCATGTTATTACTTACATGAATATCATATCAAAATCTACATAAGTGTCACGTCAAACTCACATGAGTGACATGTCAGAAAATGATGAAGTGTCCAAAACATAGACTATATAAATTAAACGTCCAACCCATAGACTGCATGAAGTAAACGTCCAACTCATGAACTGAAAATAACCGTTGTCCAACGCATGGACCGGATGTGACCATTGTCCAACGCATGGACCGGATGTGACCGTTGTCCAACGCATGGACCGGATGTGACCGTTGTCCAACTCATGGACCGGATATGACCATTGTCTAACGTATGGACCGGATGGTAATATATATCCAACACGAGGATTAAATAGCAATGCATGTCCAACACGAGGACTAAGTGGGAAGGTTGTTCAACACGAGGACTAAAAGGTAATGCTTGTCCAACACGAGGACTGAGATATACAGAAAAACCTACTTATATCAATCCACACTCAAATCAGTGTGTAAGTCCCCAATTTATACCCTCAGGTCATCTATCATGCATGGATACATAATAAGACTAAAACCAATGTCAGATAATCCAGACGAACTCTCGCACATGAGTAAAATACCCCAGAATACACAAAACAGGGGTTATACAACAGACAGAGCGACGGTCGACCGCACCGGTCGACCGCTCTCTGATACGCGGCTGGCGGTCGACCGCTGCGGCTTCGCGGTCGACCGACAGAGCGTCGCGGTCGACCGCAGCCCTAAAGCGAGCCCGGCGGTCGACCGCTCCGGTCGACCGCCAAGCGGACAGAAACCCAGGTGGACTTTTTATAAACTGAAACACAAGATTTTCGCATCATATGCTATAAAGAACATATTTTTATACTCACATATACGTTTTAGGCTCAACAAATCCCATTAAAACTGATTAGAAAACTTTTAAGAACATAGGAGAGGACTGGGCGAGATGTTACTCGCCTGAGGGGGTATTGTAGAACTCCTGAACACGCGTGAGCATGCTCCTCCTTCGATAGAATCGCTCCAAATCCCGCTGAAACCCTTCGAGACTCCTCAAAAATCGCCAAGAACGGATCTAGGGTTGGGAGAGAAGAGGGGGGGGCTGCTAGGGTTTGTAAAACAGAAGAAAAGAGGTGATTTTCGTGATATAACATGTATATATATAGCAGCAAACCCGAAACCCGAAACCTGAAACTGGAAATTCAGTCTGACTAGGAACATTCTCTTCGGTATTTTGGCTATAATTTTCTCATACGACCTTGGAAAGCTCTTGAAGATACCTACAACTTTGCTATTATACACTTTTCCAGATTCTTAATGAATCAGTGAGAAAAATATAGAAACTCTCAACTGGTCAAAATTCCCAGATTCTCACTCTTGGCCTTTGTGCATGATTTGTGTATTTGTACTCACATATATACATATATACATTGAATTGATCTCAAATCAGTTCCTAGAATACTCAAACATCATAATATATTATTTATAAATGTATAACATATTTATTATTATTTATCATAAAGTATTCAAATTTTTGGGGTTTTACACCAATCCCGTGTACTTTCATATGCAAAGTACTCTGGGTCATATATATCAGCATTGATTCAAAAAAAACATAACTGCATCTGCCAATGATTTAGGCTATCGCTTAACTATCTCAATGCAACTTCGTACAAGACTATAATACTTAGCATCATCACGTGTAATGGACTACCCTGTAGGTATCCTAATCAATGTACATGGCTCATTAGTCTCAGCGCAATCTCAGTGCGTAAACATAAGTGCGAAATGACCTACCATATAGGTATCCTAGAAGTACGGCTCACAAGCCTCATCACACCCTTGTGCGGACAGACTGCTAGACAAAGCATCCAAACCCAACTCAATGGCATGTACCAATAGAATATCGACGCACTACCCTCGTAGTACTGAACTGTGCTCAACAACGATATCCAGAAGGTGTGTGTATAATATGTACGAAACTCTTTCTCAAAGTAATCGGGTCAAAACCCTTCATAATCCCTCTCAAAATATCCAAGTATGTGTTACTACACTATTCGTGAATATACGTGTAAAGATGTATAACTCGAATCCCACGGTCACATCTCAACAAAAATAAAACTCAGGAAAACAGCCTTAGTAGTCGACTACTCTGAGTCCATCCAGACTCTGTGAAACCAAACTCAGTGTTAGTAGTCGACTACTATAGTCACTAGTCGACTACTCTATCATAATTCAGTTTCTGTGCTTCGCAGGTTTGACAGAGTAGTCGACTACTATACTTAGTAGTCGACTACATTGTGAAAACATGCATACAGACATTCACAAATAGGAAATTAACTTATCATACACTTATCTCATCACATTTTCATGATTTAAACTTGTTAAACATACAAGAATAACTATTCTGAGCACAAAAACAAAGTATTAATTTGTCTTATTAGAGTTTTACATCATAATTCATCATTTTATTCAATTAATTATATATAAACAATATGATATGAAAAACATGATTTAAAAATCTACACATGAACACAGATCAATGTCATTTTAAATCATAATTACAAAACCTAGATGTCACAAATCTAGGGTTAAACTTCTTTAAACAACATGTACATTCAATTAATTGCATATCTAGGGTTTAGGCATGATCTAAACATAATTAATAGATTAAAAACAAAAATAAAGGTATCCTAATGATCATGATCATGTTCTATAAATAACAGCAAGCATATAGGTATAGATCTAGCATGGGTGTTTATGAAATAACAATCAAAAATTTAATCTTTTTACATCTCAAATTAAGATTTGCACATAAACAACAATATTTAACATCTAACTAGTTATTTATCATATGAGGATGGGTTTGGATGCAGGAGATCTTGCCTTAAACGTAATGTCGAGCTTCTGGACACGTGTGCAAGATCCCTCCATGCTCAAAAGCACGCGATCTCACCCTCTGATCGACGATTTGCTTCGAAACACTTCGAAGAACAACAAAAACGAGATCTAGGGTTTGAGGTGAGAGGGTGGCTGTGTTCTTTTGTGGAATATCTTAGAAAATAGGTTAAAAACATGTTTATATACTTAGGTTATCAATTGGGTTCGAGACAAATCGAGTTTGACCCAAAAACTGAAACCTCGTATGTCTAAAAATTCCCAATAGTCGACTACTCTGAGTAGTAGTCAACTACTAAGGACTCAGAATCAGGCTATGCATGTTTTTCTTCGGTATTTTGGCCATAACTTTCACATACGACCCCGAAATGAGGTGATCTAAGATGCATTGGAAAGTTTTTGAAAAGACCTACAACTTTGGTCTTTTGAGTTTTTCAAGATTCTAAATTCATATTTAAGAATTATTTATAAACTCTTAATTGGTCATATTGTAGGCATATAAAATTGCTTATAGGTCCCCTAGCATAGCTCGGCACAAACCGACGAATCAACGAGGCGAAGAGATTGACGAATCGCACAGAAGCGACGGAATGCATCCATACGCGTTCGGAATCAAGCCAAGTGTTAAGGAATCAACGAGTCATCCAACCGAGAACAGACTCGGACGAATCGCGATCGAATCAAGATCAGTTTCAGACTCGAACTTAGAAGCGGATTTACTGCCAAATCAGGAATCCGACTTACTGCCAAATCAGATCAACCAATCAGAATCTCAATCAACCGAATCACGGACAGAACCGGAAACAACGGAAAAAGAAGATATGCAGACGAAGAATTCGAACCACGATCGGCCGTTATATTTCGTCGGATACATTGGCTCCAGCCAAGTCAACCGAATCCAAGTGGATCCGGGTTCTGCTGTGAGTATTATGCCGCTTCGATTGATGCATTTCCTCGGCATCCCAGTAAGCAAGTTGGCGTCCACAGGCACTGTTATTTATGGATTCAACACTAGTGGGTCAAGACCCTTGGGTAAGATCCGGGTGAAGTGCCAGATGGGAGATCTGAAGACAGAAGTCACGTGTTATGTGATCGATGCGGAGACTTCGTACAACTTACTATTGGGTCGGCCTTGGATCCATAGTAACGTGATAATTCCCTCTACTCTCCATCAGTGTTTGAAGTATGTCGACACTGACAATGAGGTTAGGACGGTGGTCGCGGATAAGCAACCATTCAAGGGGTATGAGAATTATTTCACCGATTCTCTCCTTTATGGTAACGAATCCGATACTGAACCATCGGCCCAGGGCACAGACAGCGGAGAAGAAGCTGATTCTGAAGCCGGATTCGATTACAATGGCGGTTTTGTTTTAAATGACATTGTACCCTTTGTAATCAATCTTGACGATGAACAATCGTCAGATGGAGGTTGTAACTGGCAACTTGCCGATATTGCAATAAAAGATGATTTAGAGTACTCCTTGTCTCTTGATGATGTGATAAAAGAGCTGTACGACAATCCTGAGTTGTATATGCCGATCCGATCATCCTATGTAACGAAGGAACACCTCCAGCATTCTTTCGGAACAACCATGGTCATCCCGAACAAAGTAAGAGGTGCTAAAGAAGTGATTTACGGTAAAGGAAAAAGCTCTCCGTTACCAGATCATTTCCTAAGTGAAGACGAAGATGATGACAAACCTGGTCGACATCTATCCAAGTATAGTCCAGAAGCGCGCAAGCTCATGGAAAAGCAGGGCTACGATTTCACACTCGGAGAAGGTTTATACTTCGATCGAGGTCCTCGTAATCCAGCCAAAGCAGTATATGTACCAAAAGGTAAACCTGAGGATTATTATAAATATGGGCGAGGCTTAGGTTATGTTTCATCAGATGACGAATGTGGTTGGCAAATTATCGATCAAATTGCTAACAAAGCCAAGAAGGGATACTCTCCCGATGCTTCAGAGTGGGACTCCGATACAAGTCTGGGAGAAGTTTTCAAAACCCTAATGGCGAACATGACTACAGCTGATCCATCCACCATGGAAGACGACGATCAAATGCCAACATGGGAAGACCCGTGGGTTCACCATCTGAATATGCAGTATGGCGATAGGTTCGAGCAAAGAGAACCACCCACTGAAGATAAAATAGTCCAGATTAACATGGGTGATGAAGCTAACCCAAAGCCTATATTCATCAGCGACAGTCTTCCCCCAGATGAGAAGGAGGAATTGATTGCTCTCATCAGGGAATATATCGACGTCTTCGCATGGAATTATGAAGACATGCCAGGGCTCGACCCCAATGTCGCAATGCACCGCCTCGATATCAAGCCGGATGCCAAACCTGTCAAGCAACAGCAAAGACGGTTTCGTCCGCAGATTATGGAAGCCATTGAGGCAGAGGTTAAGAAGTTGATCGAATCAGGATTTATCCGAGAGGAACAACATCCAGACTGGTTAGCCAACATCGTTCCCGTCATGAAGAAGAATGGCAAAATCAGGATTTGCATCGACTTCAGGAACCTGAATGAAGCATGTCCGAAAGACGATTTCCCTCTCCCGATCACGGATGTCATTATCGACAATACATGTGGATTTGAGAGGATGTCCTTCATGGATGGATTTTCGGGATATAACCAGATCAAGATGCATCCAGAGGATGAGAAGCATACGGCGTTTAGAACACCCCTCGGTGTTTTCTGTTATACGGTGATGCCTTTCGGCCTGAAGAATGCCGGTGCCACATACCAGCGAGCGATGACTAAGATTTTCCAAGAACATCTCAGGAAAACAGTCGAATGTTACGTTGATGATTTGGTTGTGAAAAGCCGCAACAAGGAAGATCACATCAAGGATTTGAAGACAATGTTCGATCTCATGAGGAGTCATCAGTTGAAGATGAACCCCACTAAATCATTTCTTGGAATGTCCAGCGGAAAATTTCTTGGGTTCGTCGTCACCACTAAGGGTATACATATCGATCCTGATAAGGTAAAGGCGATACATGAATTGCAGCCCCCGAGGAATCTGAGAGAACTCAGAGGATTGCAAGGGCGTTTAGCTTATTCGTCGTCACCACTAAGGGTATACATATCGATCCTGATAAGGTAAAGGCGATACATGAATTGCAGCCCCCGAGGAATCTGAGAGAACTCAGAGGATTGCAAGGGCGTTTAGCTTATATCCGGCGTTTCATCTCAAATCTTTCTAGGAAGTGCCAACCGTTCTCTAAGCTGAACAAGAAAGGAGTATCATTTATCTGGGATGATGCCTGCCAAAAAGCGTTCGAAGATATCAAAACATATCTGGCGAACCCTCCTGTTCTCGTTGCACCGAAATCTGGTAAACCGTTCTTGATTTATCTCAAGGCGATGAACCACTCGATAAGTGCCTTACTAGCGCAAGACGATGATAACGGTCACGAACAGGCAGTTTATTACCTCACCGAAATCTGGTAAACCGTTCCTGATTTATCTCAAGGCGATGAACCACTCGATAAGTGCCTTACTAGCGCAAGACGATGATAACGGTCACGAACAGGCAGTTTATTACCTCAGTCGGACCTTGGTAGGCGCTGAGTCTCGATATCCAATGATTGAGAAAGAATGCCTTGCATTGGTATTTGATGACTTGCCGGATGAAACCCACGAGGTTAACACCATATCACACCAACAAGTATGGCAGTTATACTTCGATGGTGCCTCAAGGGCAGTTAATAAAGTAATAACCCCGGGATGTCCTACAGTTTCCTCTGGAGTTGGAGTCGTCTTAATCTCCCCGGGAAAGCACGTGATGCCTCGGGCTTATTCGTTGACTAGTCCGTGCTCCAATAATGTTGCCGAATACAATGCGCTTCTCATTGGACTCAGTTTCGCCAAAGAGCTGGGGGTCGAATATCTCGAAGCTTTTGGGGATTCGCAATTGATAGTCAACCAAGTTCGCGGTGAGTATGAAGCCAGGAATCAAGACCTGATCTCGTACCACCAGGAAGCCATCAAAATGGCAGAATCTTTCGAAGAATTCTCGAAGAATTCTTTATTGAATACATCCCTCGTCTCCAGAACGCTTATGCAGACGCTGTGGCGGCACTAGCAGTATCACTGGCACAGCCTCCCGAAGCTGAGCTGTTAGTCACAGTACGGACGCATC
>NC_033799.1:36962243-36969575 GCF_001876935.1 Asparagus officinalis | reverse complement strand
GACCAACGAAAGAAATAATAAGATGTAAATATTAAAACATGAATGAATATATAAAAAAACATTGACATATACAAAATATTATAAAATTGTGAATAGTTATAGGAACTGACATGCAAGATAAGTAAATATTACTAACAATGAATGAAACATGATTGATGTATGACATACTATATATTGATTTTTTTTACATGAAAATATACAATATAATGATAGAATATATGAAAAAAATTAATATTATAACAAACACACATATGAATACATATCATGTAATTAACCAATGCTAATATATACTAATATCATAATATTATAACAAACACACATATGAATACATATCATGTAATTAACCAATGCTAATATATACTAATATCATATGTCAACTAGAATATTCACCATTCATGTAATTAACCAATGCTAATATATACTAATATCATATGTCAACTAGAATATTCACCATCTACAAGTATCATATTAATATATAAAATGATGCAATTCATAACTAATATTTTACTAAATTGAAATAACTAATATACTAATGAAATGACTAATAATGTGAATAATATATAAAAATAAAATACTACAATAATATGTGGCATTATCAGCATGAGAAAAGAGAAGTTATAGGAAGAGAGGGTAGTCATAAAGAGATGAGACAAGAACCATGGAAAACTCCGGAGTCAAAGAGTGATAAGATAGGGACGAATCAAAATCTATTAAGAAAATAGAATAAGGGCTCATGAATAGTCTCACGGATGAAATCATGATATGCGTCTAAATTATCCATTATATTCTCACTAATAGGAACTCGGGACCGTGACCTGCATGGGCCACCACTAAAACCTATCACACCCCGCTTCCCAAAATACTAGAGATCGGAACGTGAATAAGCCCGCGACGTATTAGAATGAGAAGAATAAATAATAGACCATTTCTTCGCAATCTAATACGCTAAGCGTCAAGCAGTATAATACACGAAGTCACAGGTCCCTGATCACATCCAGCAAGAATATAAAAAAAACTCAGAACCAAATGATCAATATCATAAAAGAACTATCATCCCAAATAATATTCGGGTCAACATGCCCTTATACAAAACTAAACAACTGAATGCTGAATAAGCATAAAAAATACATCGTCCAATAGAAAGGAAGTACTACAACAGCAAACTAAGGACCATCAACTAAGAAAAAGAAATAACTATGCTTCGGCTTCTTCTACTCTGTCTGCAAAGCACTCCGGCTGGAAATACCCAGACTCTGGATTGTCTCCAATCTGAACCTGTCCGTCCTCTAAATCCGACGTACACCCGAGAAAACAGGTGTACGCCAGCGTGCATGACACACGGCAAGATCCCACAGAGAGAAATAAAACGGTCAAACAACCAATGCAATAATAGGTAATAATAATAATAGATACGTGCAACTGAAATACTAATAATCTAATGCAATCTATCACTAGCATATAATAATCAGAAGAATCCAATAAAATCAACCAAGTAACAAGATTATGCAGCTAGCGATCAGAATAATCATCCAAGAATGGATCATACTACTAACTATCCTATAATAACTCGTCCACATCTCAAATAGGTCAAAGTTTGTATTATCGAAAATATGACTGTTCACGATCCCCTACGCGCATCCAATACTGCGAAACAATCCGATAGAGGACTACACGCAATACAATTTTTCCTGCATGGTCCGAACTCAAATAGGAATCGGGTGACGAAACAGATCACTAACCAAAGAGACTACACAAACTTCTCTTTGACCTAACAAACCAATCCCAGCGCGAAACGATTCACTAGTGTAAGCCTGGAAGATAATCAACAACCATATCCGATCATGCGAACTAAGACTTTCCCATCCTAACTCTCATTAGTTTTCTAAGTCAACAACACACAAGCCTCTATGTCTTATTCATGTCACACAGGTCACTATAGTCATAAACTGCTAACGATTCTCAATCACAACAAGGAAGAATCAATGCAACTAATCATGTGTAATAATATCATGGCATATCAGATAATCAAAATCAAGAATTATAAATCCTAAACAATGTCTACATAATTCAAAAAATAATCTTTTTTCTAAATTATTTCATTTTAAAATTATTTCACTTAACAATTAATCTAAAATAATTGATTTTCTAAAATAAATTTCTTTAAATTATTATAATTATCTAAAAATGATTATTTTACCGAACTAAATTCTTTTAATTTATTATAATTATTTTAAAAATGCTATTTGTCACATTATTATGATATATGTAATATTCTTCATCAAACAATCCCATGCATATAATTATATTACAAACTAATCTATGTAATCAATAACAACAGATATGAATATTAAAATGACAAGTTAATGAGCAAGAGGGATCTTGCCTATGAGGCCAACGGGCCTGTGGATGTGGCGACGATGTCGATGCAGGTGTGGTACAACAGATCTGAAGCGAGGGAAGCGGGTCGATTGTGGGTTAGGAGGCACGACGACGGGAAGAGGGGTGGGGCGCTGTGGTTGTTGGGGCTCGGCGGTCGCTAGACATGCGCGGTGCAATGGCCAGGTTGAAGGCCGGCTGGTTAGAGACGATATTGCGCAAGACTACGGGGAGGAGGGAGGTGCTGGAGCGTTCGGCAATGAGTCGGGGTGACTCGGCGGCTCGCGGTGAATGGATCTCGGGTATGGCTTCCGGCGGTTCTGTAGGGGACTTGATTCGGAGAAGGCAGTTGGAGCTCAGCGGAGTTGCGCGCTGTCGGAGGGTTTGGCTCGTTAGGTCAGAGCTCGGGATGGTGATGGCGGGAGTGGGGCTTCGCCGGAGGAACTCGGCGAGCGGGGGCTGGGGGGCTGTCGTGGAGGCGTCTCAGGTTGGTTTCGGCGAGGGTCAGGTCTGTCGGCGATACGTGAGAGGAAGAATGAGGAGGTCAGCAGTGGTGCTGACCTGGAGCTCCTGGTGACGGGGGAGTCGGGCGGTGGTCGAGCTCTGATGGGTGGCGATGGAGCTCGGAGAAGGAGATGAGAGAGAAATGATGCTTGCGGTGAGAGGAGGAGAAAAATAAGTGAGGATAAAGAAACCAATATATATGATTATTATATATATATATATATATATTATTATATATATTATATATATATATATATATATATAAATATAATTATTATATATATTATATATATATTATAATGTGAGGAAATTTTTAGCGGAAAATTAGGGTTTGAGGGATAAATACGAAAATACCTAAAAAATTAAAGAAAAATACGAAAAATAAAAGTAGCAGAACATTAAGTAAAATACTAGAAGAGAATTACCGTGATAAATATTTTAATACAAGGTAAATAATAATAATAATGTTAATAATAACAATTTATATTCAAAAATTAATTTAAAAGCTCTTATTGTAACAATTTCATTTATAATTGGCAAAACCATTAAAATAATTATAAAAATGGATTTTTATATCATAGAAAATTCTAGAAAATTGGGAAAATGCAAATATTCTTTTAAAAATATTAATTTAATATTTGAAATATCAGAAAAATTATTTAAACTAGTACCGAAAATTCATGGTTATTACAGTGCACGAGGTGAGAGTTTCATAGTCTTCATCCGTACAAAAGATTACAACATTGGGAGAGGGTTTCGCAGTCTTTGCTCATGCAAAAGATTGTAAAGATTGAGATTTTGGAGAGAAACATTAGAGTTGATCATGTATGTGAGGTTGAGAGATTGAGAGATGAGTGGTTCATCTTGTAATTCTCCCTGATACATAGTGGATTTTTCGTATTGTTGCCCGTGGACGTAGGTTAAAGTTGGTCGACTGAACCACGTAAATCACAGTGTTCTTTCTTCTTGATTGTGGTTATTTTATATCTTGTGGATTGTGGTTGGCTTTCAAGTTGTGCAAAAACGTGGTAGGTGGGGAGACTAAAATTCCCCAATATAGAGAATGTTCCTACGCAAAGAAACCCAACATTGAAGTTTAGGCTAGGCAGACTAGCTGAAGATTCTTCTCGTAAGTGGCATGGAACGTATATTCTCAAAAGGAAGAAGCTTCAGGTAGCAATGATATTCTGAAAATAATCAGTAAAAACAATGTGCGGTACATGAGAGATTACACCAACCTTATCATTAGTATACTTGTATGTTGATAAAAAAAGGGATAAATTACAAGAAACCAGCTTCATCTATATCTAAAATTTTAGAAACCCCTTTATCTATTAAGTTAAACAAAAAACTCCTTGTATTATGAATTTTTCAAGGAATTACTTTATCTATTAAGTTTAACCAAAAACCTCTTAGATGTATAATTTCAATTAAAAAAGAACCCCTATAGATAAAATTCAATTTGGTGGAAGAAAGTGTAAAATAACCAAAGGCTCTCTTGTGGTGGCTAGAGAAAATATATATTGCAATTTATACAAGACTCAAGTGAAGGTTTCATAGTGTGGCTCAAGACGCTGACACTCTCAGTTTGTGGCATAGAAGGCTCGCGTACATGAGAGAGAAAGGGTTGAAGGTATTGACAAAGAAGTCTCTTATTACATTTGCCAAAGGTTTGTTACTCACCTCTTGTTATTATTATTTATTTGACAAACAATATAGAGTTTTTTTAGTAAGCCTTCTAAAAGAATAAGTAATATGCTGGATTTGATTTATTCTGATATTTGTGGTTCTATTAATGTGGAGTTTTTAGGTGGCAGTAAGTATTTTATCACATTTATTAATGATGCATTGTGGAGGATGTGAGTCCTTTTCTTGGGGACTAAGGATCTGGTGTTTTAAGTCTTCCACAGTTTCATACTATGGTGTAGAGGCGGACATGAAAGAAGTTGAAGTGTTTGTGTACCGATAATGGAGGAGAGTACACTTCCATTGAGTTTAGAGATTATTGCTCCAAGTATGTTGTTTAGCATCAGAGGACAGAGCCTAACACATCACAACTAAGTTGCATAGATGTACAATAGGACTATTGTGGATAAAGTTAGATGCATATTGAAGATGGCGAAGTTACCTAAGAGCTTCTGAGCTGAAGCTGTTCGCACTACGTGCTACATAATCAATAGATCTCCTACAGTTCCTTTGGGTTTTAATTTTCCAAAGAGGGTTTGGTTCGGAAAAGATATTTCCTATTCTCATCTAAAGGTATTTGGTTGCAAGGCGTTTACACACATTCCAAAGGAAAATGGACAGAAGATTGATGATAGGGCGATTCCTTGCATCTTTCTTGGTTATGGAGACGATAAATTCGGCTATAAGCTATGAGATCTAGAGAAGAGATGAATTATTAGACAATCAAATGTGATTTTTTAGGAGGACTATGTCAGGACTCATGTTTATAAGCCTACTCTAGTCTAGTTTTGATGATTTACAAATAATTTATAATTGTGTTTTCTAGTATTCTTGTTTTCTCAAATGTGTATCTAGGTTCAAAGGATTTATACTGCAACGATGATATTTGGAATGAAGCCAATGTAATTCAAGTCCAAGATTCAAGATCAAGCTTCATGCACATCAAATTGGGTATATTACTTTAGGAGTTATACTTTGTGTGTTATGCTTAGAGCTCAATTTTTACACACACGCGTTAGTTATTGTTTTATCATATTATGTGTCATTTTTGAAAAAATATCACATACTTGGATTATTGACTTAGTGAGTTAGTTTTACATCTTTTCTAAATCCATTAATCCATTCAAAAAGATTTTCAAAACTTAATTGAAGTCGTTTTGTCAAAATCAAGTGTTTAAATGAACTCGTATTTTTGAGATTTTGCAAAATAATGAGTTTTCACAAATGTGAAATGACATTTCAAAATTTTCTTCTCTGACATGTTTATATTCATGTATATAAGCATCTTCCCAAGTTTCATAACTTTTGGAATTTATTTACTATTTTTAAACACACTTTGAAAATCAAATTTACTGTTCAACTATATGTTGTGCACATTTTTCGGTCGACTGACTGTTCATATCAGTCAAATGATAAACTACTTTGCAATCATCACTTTTGTTTCTGCTGAGTCGACCGACCCCTATCAGTTGACCAAAAACAAGTTTTCAGTCGACCGATATACTCTCATCAGTCGACCGATTGTGTACTGTTCTGCTAGTTTAGCCAACAGCTAGTTTTTTAGTCGACCGATCCCAACCATCAGTTGACTAAAAATGGATTTTATGCATAATGGCTAGTTTTGACAGATTTTCTTTGAGAGGGTACAAATACCCCTCCCGGTGAATCGGCCAGAATCAGTTTTTTCGGTTCTTTTATGGATTCTTTCAGGATTTGGGAGTTCTAACTACTCTGATATAGTGATTATGCAGTTGCTAACTGAAGATAGAGGGGATCCCTCGTTTTGATCTGAAGAAACCATCAACCAAGCCTATAAATAAGAGCTCTAGTATTCATTTTTGAGGATCTGGAAATCAAGAGGACGAAGTGCTGTCAAATTGGATATTAAGCACGAATTTTAGAGAGTTAGCAGATCTTGGTGGAGTTCTTCGACAAAGTAAGAGTTCGAGAGATCTAAGACTCATTCCCCTTTCCTCCGGATTTAAGCTTAGTCTTAAATCTCGAGAAGAGTCATGATTTTGCTTAGTCAAAATCACCGCTACTACAATCACTTCCGACCGCTACTACAATCACTTCCTTCGTGAAGCAAGAGCATTGATTATCCAACTTTTGCTCACTGGATCTGATCCGTAGGTGGTCCACGGATAAACCCCGGCAGCAGCAATAATCCCGCACAAGAAATAGGCGATAAACTTCTATTGCGTGTAGTTTGAGAGAAAATTGTAATTTTTGGATTTAATGTCTTATAAAAAGGCTATTTTTCTGAGTTTATTATAAGTGTTTGAAGCTATAATGGACTCATCAAAGAAATCAATTTTCCACCCAAATAAGTATAAAAGTGTAACAAAATCTGTTAATTAAATACCCCCACCCCTAATCTTTAGTAGTCCTCTGGCAAGTAAAGAAAATAAAAAATAAAAAGAAATTCTAATTCACTTTTATAAGAATCACAGTTGTATTTAGTACATACAATAAGCCTTTAAATCCCTAAATTACCCTAGAGAATGATTTGTAGTCTCATGAAGTTTTGTGGCTAATATACCCATAAAATTAGGCCAACTTGCCAATTTGTAAGAAGAATATATAATTAATTCATTTGAGATCTTTAATCAGTCTAATAAGAGTTAACTTATACTTAAAAGTGTTTTTTGCATAATTCTAAACTAAATTTCCTAGAGAACTCTTTTCATTATAGTAATACAAAACTAAGTTCAACTTAGAAATTTATCCAAAATTCTAATTAAAAAAATGTTAACTCTTAATCCT
>NC_033799.1:36909235-36960733 GCF_001876935.1 Asparagus officinalis | reverse complement strand
ATACTCTAACCTATGCATCAAGGTAGGGGGACCTTTCGCGCTCACTTTCTAGATTCCCCATTTTGATGTTGACAAAGGAGGAGAAATATCAATAAATAAATATCATGGATACTCTAACCTATGCATCAAGGTAGGGGGACCTTTCGCGCTCACTTTCTAGATTCCCCATTTTGATGTTGACAAAGGAGGAGAAATATCAATAAATAAATATCATGGATGGTTTGTTGTTTATTTGTCTTTATATTTCAACATATTTTATATGACTTTATATTTCAAAATATTCTGTATATCATTTCATAAATTGTTTGTCTTTATCAAAAAGGGGGAGATTGTTAGGACTCATGTATACTCTAACCTATGCATCAAGGTAGGGGGACCTTTCGCGCTCACTTTCTAGATTCCCCATTTTGATGTTGACAAAGGAGGAGAAATATCAATAAATAAATATCATTGATGGTTTGTTGTTTATTTGTCTTTATATTTCAACATATTTTATATGACTTTATATTTCAAAATATTCTGTATATCATTTCATAAATTGTTTGTCTTTATCAAAAAGGGGGAGATTGTTAGGACTCATGTGTATGATCCTACTCTCTATTCTAGTTTTAATGATTTAACAAACAATTAATAGCTAATTTGTTTCTAGTGGCTGTAGCTTGCTTCATTATCTAGATTTATTCACAAAATAAGCTATTTTGAGAAATCTTTGTGTTATTGGTTTATTGATCATATTTACCTTACATTTATGTGTTTTTAAGTGAAAACATTTCATAAAAATTCATAACACATTACATGTCCAAACTCATATTTCAACTTTGTATCAAACATTCACTTGTGTGCAATTTTGCCAAACTATGACTTTTTATAAATGGTAAATGCTATTCCATAAATTTCCTCACAAACATGTTTTAATTCATGTTTATAAACTTCCCTAAAGTTTCATTATTTTTGGATATCATTTAATATTTTTATTGTATTTTCAAAACCTATTTTTTAAAACCTGAAAAATCCATGTATCAGTTTGCGGTTGACTGAACATGTCGCCGCGGTCGACCGTCCAGTAGTCCAGTCCCTAGTTTTAGTTTACAAGCTTTATGGTCGGTCAGACATGTCACCGCGGTCGACGGTCTAGGAGCCTAGTCTCCAGTTTTAGTGCACAGCCTACGCGATAGTCCGAACATGTCGCCACGGTCGACTGCCACTGTTACCGTTGTACAGTAACGGCTATTTTCCAGATGTGTTTTCTTTTGGATTTTTTATCTTTTTCATTGTGTTTTGGCTGATATCTTAAGATGTTATAAATAGCCCTTCTCATTAAACTTGTAAAACCCCCGAAATTTTCTATAATGAATATATGTGAATTATTAATAATTCTCTTATGATAAATAATCATACACACACACCGGTCGACCGATCAGCGATCAGAGAGATTACCAGGTTTTGGTTTCGGGTTTTTAGTTGTTGGGTTTTGGGTTTCGGGTCGGGTTGGGGAGTTGGTATTTATACCAACTCAACCCAGGAGAGATCTCCTCAGCCCCAAACGTAAACCCTAGCCCCCTCTCTTCTTCCTCAAAACCCTAACTGGATTTTGGCAATCTGGGAGCAGTCCTTGGGGATTTTCGGCAGATCGTGGGTTTTCAGCGAAGGGGATCAACATCTTACAGATCTAGGGCATTATCAGCAACCAAGGCGAGTAATTTCTCGCCCAACCCCCACCCCCTTTGGTTTAAACATCAAGAACTGAGTTTTTATTGGATTTATGGAGCCAAATTCGTATCTTTGTTTAGCTAATAGTTTACTATAGCCTAGAATATGGGTTTGGGGCTTAATATGTTGTCAAAACTCACCCATGCCCTGTTAAAGAAGATCTAGATCTGAGTTTTTGCCTAAAAGAGTTTCAAACATCTTTACAGCTTTTAAAACGATTTGGATTTGTTTCTCATGGATTTAAGATCTTGAAAATATAGATTTCAAACTTTGGTTTTGGTTGTGTATTTTCAGTATGATCCCATTTTTATCAAATACCCATGTTATCGAAATCTTTGGTTCCAGGTTTTAGCAGCTGACAGAACCCAGGTAGGGTTCTGTTCGCTCGGCGGTCGACCGACGCGGTCGACCGCTGAGCTCGAGTCAGGGCTTCGGTCGACCGCGTCATTTATTCGGTCGACCGCTATTTGATTTCGGTCGACCGCGTCATTTTTCGGTCGACCGCGATGTCTGGTCGGTCGACCGATATTCCTGGCGGTCGACCGTCCTGATTTGTATCAGAGTTCGGTCGACCGTATCGGTCGACCGCCGACCCCTCTGTTGCAGATTTCCAGATTTGGTGTTTTTGGGTATTTTTACTCCTATTCGGGGTTTTGTCTGGTTTATCTGACCTAGTTATTAGCCCCACTATGTGTCCATGCATGATAGATGACCTGAGGGTATGAATTTGGGACACATATACCGATTTGGTTATGAAAACTGATAAGTAGATTTCACTACATACTTGTGGCGGCCTTATGCAAATCCCTACAGTCCTCGTGTTGGACTATAATCCATAGAAGTCCTCGTGTTGGACTATAATCCATTTTAGTCCTCGTGTTGAACATTTACCTATTAGACCATGTGTTGAACATTTGTTAGGCTATGAGTTTGATACTTATCTGAATCAGGACATGGCATGGTTACATGAGATTTGGACATGGTAGCTAACTAGGCTGGACATGACACATATGTAATTTTGGCCTTTGACACTTACTTGGTCATGACATGACACAGCATTTAAGTTCTGAGATGAGTTGTATTTCTCTTTATTATTGTTCCTGTATTAGATTTTGGGTTTGAGAGCTACAAGGTATATACATGAGGGTTTCCTTGTTTGGATTATTTCGCTCGACGTACCTATTCTCGTGTTGTAAATTTCTAAATACTAAAACCCTCTTTAGTGAGATCAATGATTTTTAGATCTATTACGTATTATCTGTATTTTCTTATACAACGAGCCCTGTTCCCTTGGGGTTGGTTGTGATGTTGCTCGCTAGCGCTTTGACGCTCGTTGTCCCTCCCCATTTCAGGTAACGAGCCAGGAGCCCGAGAGTCACAGGTTGACGGCGACACACCTTAGTGTTCAGTTGTCTATTTGTAGTTATGTCTTTATTTGAAGCTCCACAGTAGACTTTTGTTTAGACATTTGAGAGTCTGGTTTTAGAAGTTGTAAAGGTTGTGTGCCTTATTTCCTTTTTATCAGATATTTGTATTTGAGACTTGTTGAGTATTCCAGTTTATATACTCAAACCTTGACTATGTATTTCTGTATGTTGGATGATGAGATATTTATATGATTATTATCATTTCATCAGTATTCCTTGTATTATCTTTTACTTGCTTTTGTACCTACACTTGTTGTTGACTCTACTAGATAGATGTTAATTGTGATGGTGAAACATGTTATTACACGGTATGGTGCGTGGCAGGTTTGACATTCTTGGTTTCACCTTGGACTGCAGCCTTGTGTGAACCCAGGGGCGTCACAGTTGGTATCGGAGCTATAGTTCCAGTATCCTTAGGATCATCCTGTGTCGAGTCGTGGAGCTAGGATAGAGTTTCTTAGGATTCATGTATAGAGTCCGTAAGGAATTCCTAGTATGAGTGAGGGCGATATATGCGTATATCTCAAAATTTGAGAAATTTTTTTTATTTATTATTTGATAACTATCTTGCGTAAATTCAAAGTATTTGTGTGAATACTATATGTTTTGAAATTTTCAATATGATACGTTATTTATAAAGGTCTGTTTTGACTCATAAACTCTCACTTTCTTATGATCGGAGATAGATGATAGGACGCGGTAGACCTCGTACCCGGAGAGCTAGCCAGGCAGAGTCACAGCAGACACCGTCTGAGTAGCAACCAGCTCAATCCGAGCCTCAACAGGCTCAGTATTTGGTGGATATCATGGCTCCTCGGATTGCCCAGATGATAGCCATTGAGGAGTTGGTAACGACTCTTATAGCCCCACAGACACCACCACCTCCAGTAGTTCCACCACAGAGGATACCAGCTGTCCCAATGAGAGAGAGAAACCCAGAGGTAGCGCCTGTAGTTGTTCCTCTAGCAGTCCCAGATAGAGCCATAGAGCAGGAGGCTTGGCTCCGTATGGTGGAGAGGTACCAGAAGATGAGGGCACCAGAGTTCTAGGGGTCACCAGACCCCCTTAAAGCCCATAAGTGGAAGGAGGATATGAGCAACATACTTGACATACTCAGTGTGGATTCAGTTCAGAAGTAGAGATTAGCATCCTACAGCCTGAAGGGAGATGCCAGGAGATGGTACCGACTTTAGTTTACCCTAGAGCAGAAGATGACCCTCACCTGGGAGGACTTCATATATTTCTTTGATGGGCAGTACATTTCTTCTGCAGCACGGACTGGGAAGGAGCTCGAGTTGTCCCGATTGACTCAGGGGGACATGTCAGTGGAGGATTTTGAGAGCCGGTTCATGGAGTTGATACATTTTATAGGCATGTGGCAGACGGGAGAGCGTCAGGCTCAGATGTTCTTAGCAGGGCTTCGCCCTAATCTCCGACGGTACCTTGTGTCAAGGAGGTTTTATTCAGTTAGGGAGGTAGCTGAGGCTACCACTTCTCAAGAGATTAAGACTACTATGTTCCAGAAGGATACGGAAGGGAAGGCCAAGACAGGACAGAGTGGGGATAAGAGCAAGAACAAGAGACCCTTTGCTGGACATCAGCAGGAGCATCAGGGCCCTTATAAAAAGGGACCCCAGCAGGATCAGAGAGCGCATCGGCAGTGCAAGTTCTAGGGATCTTGTTTTAACTGTCACAAGGTTGGGCATAAAGTATCAGAGTGTCGTAGCACATAAGTAGGAGCTCAGCAAGACAGGGGTCCGAACCAGCAGCAGCAGCGACAGCAGGGCAGAGGTCAGGGCCAGCAGAACAGGCTTGAGGCACCGCTAGTAGTTCAGAGGACTGAGGGGCAGATTCGAGCAATTCAGAAGGTTTCTCAGGGGCAGATTGTCCCATATTCACCATCTCCAGTAGCAGAGCAGTCTTCAGGCACAGGCAGGGTATATGTGGTAGTTCCCCGTGATCATGGAGTCAGCGGAGCCGTAGTGGAGGGTACGTTCTTTGTGAATTCCTTTCTCGCCTATATTCTTTTCAATTCGGGAGCTTTGCATTCTTTCATCTCGCATGCATTTATGGATAGACTCCAGCTCATGGCTCAGCCTCTAGACACCCCTTTATCAGTTTCCACCCCTTTAGGTTAGGTATCGCTTCTAGAGAGCGTTTGTAGGAGGTGTACCGTCAGTTTGGACGAGTCAGAGTTCGTAGTTGATTTAATAGTGTTGCATATGTCCGAGTTTGATGTCATCCTTGGTATGGATTGATTGTCTTCCTACCATATTAGTATTGACTCTTTTGCGAAGACAGTCAAGTTGCGAGCGTCCGACGGGTCCGAGATGATTGTAGCCACCTCTCAGGGCAACCGATTTGCGGAGTCATTTCTAGCGTACATCGAGGAGGTGATGCAACGGGATCAGGGTGCTGAGTTATTGGAGACTAGAGTTGTCTCGGAGTATCGGGATGTCTTTCAGGACATACCTGGATTACCTCCAGTGAGAGAGGTAGAGTTCTGTATTGAGTTGTAGCCAGGCATGGCCCCGATATCCCACGCACCCTATCGCATGGCATCAGCTGAGATGAGGGAGCTTCAGACCTAGTTAGATGAGTTGCTAGCTCAGGATTTTATTCACCGGAGTCATTCTCCATGGGGCGCGCCGGTCCTCTTCGTGAAGAAGAAGGATGGTAGTATGAGATTATGCATAGATTATAGAGAGTTGAACAATGCCACTATCCGGAATAGGTACCCACTACCTAAGATTGATGACTTGTTTGACCAGTTGCAGGGCGCGTAGTATTTCTCAAAATTTGATCTGAAGGATCGCTGCAATGGCACTCAAACACTAGAAGGGGGGGTTGAATAGGGTTTATGAAATCTAATGCGGAAACTTTAAATTTTAATAAAATAATATCACAAAGAGTAAGAAGGATCAAACCCAATGTGTAGACAATCACAGAAAATTGCATACGCAAACACAAGGATTTATACTGGTTCGGTCCTCCAGACCTACATCCAGTCCCCAAGCCTCGCTTGAGATTTCTCCACTATTTCCACTTGCAAAACCGCAAGCACTTGCAACCCGCAAGCAAATCGTACAACCTTGATAATTTTCAATTACCAATGCCACAACAATCTCTTCTTTCAAGAGATTATCAAACTGAAACAAAATGGTACAACTCTTTCTCTTCCTATAAGCCTTGATGTGTAGATGTGAGTGACTTACAATAGGCTATAGGAATGGTTTTTGTTCTAGAGTAATGGAGTTTTAATCAAGAACAAAACTGAAATTTTCATGCAGTTTTTCTCTTCAAAATGATCTTAAGAAGTCAAGAAAAACTCAAGTTTATAGAAAGGAATTCTTATATCAAATTTCAGAACTTAACACCTGTTCAAAAATATTCAAAAATAACTGCCAAAAATGTTCACAAAACGTTCATATTCATTTGAAAAATATAGCTGTTGGAAGCACTGTCTGGTCGACCAGATTGAGGCCTGGTCGACCAGACAGGCTTTCTGGAAAATTTCTGTCCGAGTCTGGAGCCTCTGCTGGTCGACCAGACAGAGAAATTTCTGAATCTCTGTATCTGGTTATTATATCTGGTCGACCAGACATTTCTTTGGTCGGCCAGAAACTATGTTATACATATTTTCAATAGTTTAAAATGTTATTCATTCGTTGATTAGACTTAGGATTATACTTAGAATATTTTCTATGATTTTCTAAGTGATTAGTGTGTTGTGTGTGTGATCAAGGCTTGTACAAAGATTCTAAAAGAAAAGACAAAATTACATCACTCTTGTAAAGTATATTTTCTTCTTGAAGCGCGAAGTGACTTGATTAACTTCATCTTTTTGATCTTTGAAATCTTGTCTTTGATATAGCCTTAATATCTTGATTGTTGCTTTGAGATGTATATCTTGAATCTGCAGTAAAATATGTTAGATAAACAATGATTTGTTATCATCAAAATACAAGAGATATTGTAACATCAACCATGTTCCCAACAATCTCCCCCTTTTTGATGATGACAAATAATATTGAAAAACTTTAATTAAACATACTTACTCCCCCTGCAACAATGCATACATGTTAATTTAACACACAACAAAAATAGCACTTATTAGTAATCCTAATATTGTATAACAATATTTCAATATTGCAATAGTTGTCAATATTTCAATATTCTAATATATCTCCCCCTTTGTCATTAACAAAAAGGAGAATAGAAAGGGAGATAATAAATAATGAAACAATTAATATAAAACTTCTGGTTCAACCCTAGTATTTTGTTTATATAAATATTTTTCTTTCTAAAACCGTTGAACAATAAAATTGTCATGTCATTTTCAAACACTATTTTATAGTTTTTATCGCATAATTGACTTATATTAAGCAAATTATACTTTAAACCATCAACTAATAACACACTATTAATAAGAGTTTTAAAGTTTATACCAACCGTTCCAATTCCTACCACTTGACCCTTGTTGTTGTCACCGAAGGTAACAGTTCCTCCATCTTTAAATTGTATGGAAGAAAATAAGTCCTTGTTCCCGGTCATGTGCTTGGAACAACCATTATCTAAAATCCATGTTTCCCTTTTATTAGGTACTTGATTATCATCAGATTCATTTGCCATAAAGCACATATTCGCTTGATGATCTTTTTTTTCCTCTTCTTCACCTGAAGATGGCTGGTCACTATCATCCCATGTTATCGACTAAGCCTTCTTCTTTTTGTTCTTCACTTGTTCATTCTTGTTCTTTGTGAACCCGTTGAAATTGTTAGAAGACCTTCGACTTTAACTTTTGTTGTAGGGGACAATCTTTCTTGTAGTGTCCTAGCTTATTACAACCAAAACAAGTGACTTTATTAGTATCTTTGAATTTACTAGAAGAGAACTTACCTTTCTTCAAGAATTTTCTGAATTTGCGTGTGAATATTTCAAACTCTTCTTCGTCATCGGAATCCTCATCATCAGTAGATGCTTGGAAAGCAAGAACCTTCTTGTTCTTATCTTCATTATCCTTTTTCCGATCTTCAAGTTGCACCTCGTATGCCATCAAATTCCCTATCAAATTTTCTACTGTCAATGTGGAAAGGTCATTGGCTTCCTCTATCGTGGTAGTCTTCTTCTCCCAATCTGACGTAAGAGCCCAGAGGATTTTCCTAACCATCTCCACTTGTGTATAGTCCTTTCCTAACGCAATTAGGGAGTTGATGATGTCGGTGAACCTTGTGAACATTTCACCAATTGTCTCGTTGTCTTTCATCTTGAACATTTCAAACCTGTGCACTAAAACAGAAATTTTTTAGTCTTTAACCTTAGAAGTTCTTTCGTGGGTTACCTCAAGTGTGTGTCATATTTGATGTGCAGTGTTAGAAGTAGACACGCGGTTGAATTCATTCTTATCCATTACGCAAAACAATGCATTCATTGCCTTGGCATCAAGATTCGCATTTGTCCTTTCCACCAATGTCCATTCAGAGTATGGAGTAGTAGGCTTGTTGTAATTAGACTCCACTATGTTCCAGAGATCGAATCCTATCGATTGAAGGTAGATCTTCATCCTACACTTCCAGTAGTTGTAGTTGGAACCATCGAAAAGTGGTGGTCTTTGAGTAGAATGTCCTTCCTTGAACTGTGATGTAGATGGTGTAGCCATTGTTATCCTTGATCAACCCGCTCTGATACCAATTGAAGGATCGCTGCAATGGCACTCAAACACTAGAAGGGGGGGTTGAATAGTGTTTATGAAATCTAATGCGGAAACTTTAAATTTCAATAAAATAATATCACAAAGAGTAAGAAAGATCAAACCAATGTGTAGACAATCACAGAAAATTGCATACGCAAACACAAGGATTTATACTGGTTCGGTCCTCCAGACCTACATCCAGTCCCCAAGCCTCGCTTGAGATTTCTCCACTATTTCCACTTGCAAAACCGCAAGCACTTGCAACCCGCAAGCAAACCGTACAACCTTGACAATCTTCAATTGCCAATGCCACAACAATCTCTTCTTTCAAGAGATTATCAAACTGAAACAAAATGGTACAACTCTTTCTCTTCCTATAAGCCTTGATGTGTAGATGTGAGTGACTTACAATAGGCTATAGGAATGGTTTTTGTTCTAGAGTAATGGAGTTTTAATCAAGAACAAAACTGAAAATAACACTCAGTTTTTCTCTTCAAAAATGGAGTTAAGAACTCAAGAACCCACAATCTGGAATCTTCCTCTGATGAAGAAAGAGAGACTGAGAACGAGCGGAATCTACAGTCTGCCAAAATGGAAGAATTGGCTCCCATTCTGGTCGACCAGACAGAGATTTTTCTGAATCTCTGTTTCTGGTTATTATATCTGGTCGACCAGACATTTCTTTGGTCGGCCAGAAACTATGTTATACATATTTTCAATAGTTTAAAATGTTATTCATTCGTTGATTAGACTTAGGATTATACTTAGAATATTTTCTATGATTTTCTAAGTGATTAGTGTGTTGTGTGTGTGATCAAGGCTTGTACAAAGATTCTAAAAGAAAAGACAAAATTACATCACTCTTGTAAAGTATATTTTCTTCTTGAAGTGCGAAGTGACTTGATTAACTTCATCTTTTTGATCTTTGAAATCTTGTCTTTGATATAGCCTTAATATCTTGATTGTTGCTTTAAGATGTATATCTTGAATCTACAGTAAAATATGTTAGATAAACAATGATTTGTTATCATCAAAATACAAGAGATATTGTAACATCAACCATGTTCCCAACATGATCTTCGGTCTAGCTATCATCAGCTGTGGGTTCGGGAGATGGATATTCCCATGACCATCTTTCTTACTCGATATGGTTCTTTCGAGTTCTTGGTCATGCCATTTGGGTTGACCAATGCACCCGCAGTATTCATGGACTTGATGAACCAGGTTTTTCATCCCTTCTTAGATCAGTTTTTGATCATCTTCATCGATGATATACTCATTTACTCGAGATCATAGGCAGAACACGAGGAGCATCTACGAGTAGCTTTGAGGACTCTACAGGAGCATCAGTTGTATGCTAAGTTCAGCAAGTGTGAGTTTTGGCTTTCAGAAGTCAGATTTCTTGGCCATGTTATCAGTAGGGAGGGTGTAGCAGTGGACCCAGCTAAGGTTGCAGCAGTTCTTGATTGGGAGCCACCGAAGATGGTGACAGAGATTCACAGCTTTTTGGGCTTAGCGGGCTATTACAGGAAGTTTATTCAGGACTTCTCGAAAATTTCAATACCGATTACACACCTTACGAAGAAGGGTGTACAATTCATATGGAGCATGGAGTGTCAGAAGGCCTTTGATATTTTGAAGGCTAAGTTGACTAAAGCGCCGGTTCTGACTATTCCCAGCAGTGTCAGGACATTCGTTATGTATTCAGATGCATCATTGGTAGGCTTAGGGGGCGTATTGATGCAGACTCAAAGGGTAGTAGCCTATATCTCACGGCAGTTGAGGGTGCATGAGCAGAACTACCCCACTCATGACTTCGAGTTAGCAGCAGTGGTGTTTGCACTGAAGTCATGGAGACACTACTTGTATGGAGTGCAGTTTGAACTATTCACAGACCATCAGAGTCTGAAGTACCTCTTTTCCCAGAAGGAACTCAATCAGAGACAGCGGAGGTGGGTTAAGTTTATTAAGGACTACGAGTTTGCGATCCAGTATCATCCGGGGAAGGCGAACGTCATAACAGATGCATTAAGTAGGAAGCGTCGACCTCGGATTTTGGCTTTGAGGTGTTCACTACATCGGGATCTTATTACTCTTAGCCAGTTTGATTTTAGACCCGAGATTGGAGGAACCAGTGCGTTTTTGGGAGCTGTGACAGTGCAGCCATCTTGGAGTGACAGAGTTGTCAGAGCTCAGTTGGGAGACTCTTGGATTCAAATCCGAAAGGAGGAGATTTCCAAAGAGCCTAACACTGATTAGACCATTGGAGCTGATGGAGGTCTACGGATGAAGGGTAGATTTGTTATGCCAGCCAGTGCAGAACTGAAGAGAGAGTTATTTGATAAGGCACACCATACTCGGTACACAGTGCATTCGAGAACTACTAAGATGTACAAGGACCTGAAGAGACACTTTTTGTGGAGTGGTATGCAAAGGGAGATTGCAGAGTATGTGGCTAAGTGCTTTACCTGTTAGCAGGTGAAGGCGTGGAGTGGTATGCAAAGGGAGATTGCAGAGTATGTGGCTAAGTGCTTTACCTGTTAGCAGGTGAAGGCGGAGCATCAAAGACCGGCAGGAACACTTCAGCCTTTACCCATTCCGGAGTGGAAGTGGGCGGACATTTCTATGGACTTTATTGTAGGATTGCCGAAGTCGAAGAAGGGGAATGATTCAGTTTGGGTGATTGTGGACCGGATGACGAAGTCGACACACTTCATTCAAGTGAGGACTACCTATACCGCCGAGGTCTATGCGAGGATATTTATCAGGGAGATAGTTCGACTTCATGGAGTTCCAGACACGATTATATCGGATCGAGGTTCGGTGTTCACTTCGCACTTTTGGAGGAGTTTTCAGGATTCTTTTGGCAGCAGTCTATCATTCAGCAGTGTTTTCCACCCTCAGACGGATGGTCAGATAGAGAGAGTAAATCAAGTTTTGGAAGACATGTTGCGAGCTTGTGTCATTGACTTTCAGGGTAGTTGGGAGGATCATATTCCACTGGTAGAGTTCGCTTATACAATAGTTATCAAGCGATGATCCGTATGGCACCGTATGAAGCATTGTACGGCAGACCTTGTAGGTCACCGATATGTTGGGCCGAGCCGGAGGACAGCTTGATGCTTGGGCCGGAGTTGGTGAGGCAGACTACTAAGAAGATAGCCTTGATCAGAGAGAGGATTCTAGCAGCTCAGAGTCGGCAAAAGAGCTATGCCGATAAGAGACGAAGACCCTTGATGTTTCAGGTTGGAGACTCAATTATGCTGAAGGTGTCACCTATGAAAGGCGTAAAGCGATTCGGACGACGTGGGAAGCTTGCGCCGAGGTACATTGGACCATTTCAGATTTTGGAGCGTTTTGGAGTTGTGTCATACAGACTAGATCTTCCAGCATCGATGTCTAGTATACACAATGTGTTTCATGTTTCTATGCTCAAGAAACACTTGCAGGATGAGGAGCAGCAGCGAGTATTGGATGCACCAGAGATTGAGCTTCAGGAGGATTTGACTACTGTTGAAATTCCGGTTCATATTCTTGCCAGAGAGGACAAGAGACATAGAAAAAAGGTGATTCCCTTAGTGAAAGTTCAGTGGAACCGAGGAGGCATTGAGGAGATTTCTTGGGAGCACGAAGAGGACATGTATCGCGACTACCCATACTTAGTTGAGCAGGTAAATTAATTCTTATTATATTATATATCTTACCAGGTAAATTAATTCTTATTATATTATATATCTTACCTTATGTTTATATCTTTGGTTATGTTTACACTTAACACTAGAATGAGGATACTTTCGCTTAATACTTAATCTTTTGGAACACATGGTATATGTATGGGGGGTTCCTTGTTTGGATTTTTCGGCCGATGTACTAGTTCCACTAGATTGAGATTTCAACGAGAATATTGTCATTTTAGATCATTAAGTATAAACATCTCTACATGATTATCTAGATGTTCATATTTCAAGATTTGTATGATTTTCGAATTTCGAGGACGAAATTCTTTTAAGGGGGGAAGAATGTAAAACCCCCGAAATTTTCTATAATGAATATATGTGAATTATTAATAGTGAATAATTCTCTTATGATAAATAATCATATATATACATATATATATCAGACGAATGTGATTATCTGTGTTTGAGAACCCATCAAGTGATTCTATGTGAGAGAAACCGAGTCATATGTCCAGCATGTCAATTTTTCGAGCAGCAGGCTTTCTTTGGGCTGCGCGGTCGACCGCGGCGGTCGACCGCATCGGTCGACCGCACAGCGGTCAGAGAGTTTTCTCAGGTTCGGGTTCAAACGGGTTTCGGGTCGGGTTTGTGAGTTGGTATATAGGCTAATGTACCCGAGAGAGCCCCTCTTGGATCTGAAATCAGAAACCCTAGCCCCCTCTTCCCCCCTCAAACCCTAGATTTTCGTTTTTGGTGATTTTGGAGGAGTTGCAAAGGGTTTTCAGTGGGATTTGTTGGATTTCAGCGAAGGGGATCAACCTCCTGCAGATCTAGGAGCTTGTTTCTCACCGGAGGCGAGTAACATCTCGCCCAACTTCTTCCCCTTTTGTTTTCATGTTTTATTTGAGCTTTTATTTGGTTTTATTGGGCCAAATTCGTATTTTATGAATAGCTAATAGATCATTATTGCTTATAATATGAAAATCATATATTTTAGATTTTTAAAGCTCACCAAAGAATTTTATTAGTGAGATCTAGATCTGAAAACGTTTTAGCAAAGGTTAAAAACCTGTTTTTACTTACTAAACCCATGTTTCTTCCTCTAAATCAAGTATATATATATGGGATCTTGGTGATAATTTTTTTTAAAGGTTTAAATTCATGGTTTACTGCTATATGATATATTCATATGTTGAGTTTTGTTAAAGAGAAAAGTTTTACAGGTTTAGAAGCTGACAGAAACCAGATCTGGGTTTTTGTCTGCCTCGCGGTCGACCGCATTGTAGGCATATAAAACTGCCTATGGGTCCCTTAGTACAGCTCGACACGGTGATTCGACAAACCAACGAACCATCGGGCGACATATCCAAACACGATCGTTAGTCCATAATTCCAAAGCCAAATCACACGCAACGAAGTGGATTAACGAGGCGACGAGGCTAACGAACCGCACGCAAACAATGGAATACATCCACTCGCGTGCGGAATCAAGCTAACAGTTCGGTGAGTCAACGAGTCATTCAACCGTAGAACAGATTCAAACTCGAACACCGAAGCGGGTTTACTACCAAATCAGGATACAGACTACCAAATCAGAGTTCGGATCAACAATAAAGCTTGGATAAACCACGAAACCGCAGAAACGGACAACACGGCACACACCTGGAAGGCTCGGCAAAAGCCAAGTCACCAAGGTGGCTCGGCAACCAAGTCACCAAGGTGGCTCGGCAACCGAGCCACCTCAAGGGGGGCCGGCCGAGCCACCAGGAGGTGGCTCGGTGCCTCGGCCACCTTCTGGTGGCTAGGTGGTTCGGCCACCTGTGCCAGGGCATAGTGAAGAGAGCCTATAAATATACCCCCTTGGCTCATTTTTCAGAGGTTGGAACTTTTGGAGGTGAAGCTCTACTGAATTGAAGGCTCAAAACATAAAAAGATTAAAGCTTTGAAACTTCGAGGACTTGGACATATCAGATTTGGTTCTTGGCGATCATCCACGCCAAATAAGGCAGGAGTTCGAGAGAGACTAGATCTGAGATCTACGCGGTTTCCCTCCGGATCAAAGCTTGGCCTTTGATCCCGAAAACTAAAGGCTATTATTTCCTTGGAGAAATAGTACCCTCGGCTGTTATTTCCTTTGTGAAATAACACCCGTTATACCGTGTAGATCCGGCCGGATCAAGATCGCGCGGTGGTCCACGGATTAACCCCGGTGCAGGCAAAGAACCCACACAAGCGAGTGACCGCAAAACAGGAGCTCGCGATTCGTTCGATATAAAAGGAAAAAGTTGTAATTTTTATTTCTTTTTTGATTTCATTGTAACCGGATCTTATAAAAAGACCGGATCTTTGTAACCAATAAACTGTTAACAAAGTAATCAATGGAATCATCAATGAAGAAAACGATTTTTCCTGCGAACAATTTGGCCACAGTGGGAGCCACCGATCTTGCTGCCGAGATCATTGCGTCGCAGCCGTGGATCTCGATCCCGGTCGAATAGGAGGTCGAATATGAATTCGATCAGCAGAAGTTCGAGGAGTATCTGTCATCCTCGTTCGGATCGACCTCCCCCCGCAAATCCAAGAAGGAAGCTCCACCAACCTCCAACCAGGGCAGGCCTGTTCCTGCCAATTCCTCCGTCACCAAAGGAGTGGTGACTCTCTCAAAGAGAGCCCGCCAAAGGCGACGCCAACGCTTGTCCCGAGAATTCACAAAAGTGATGGAGTCAACCGACGGAATTCGCTACAACACGGATCTGAAGAACAGGAGAGGCAAACAGCCTCAACCACCGATGAATGGTAGCTCCTCCAAGCTGCCAACAAGCGAATGGATCCGGGTCAAACGGAACCGTTCAACGCTAGAAGAGCGCATTCGTAAACGCCGCGCACTTTTAGCGCATGCACGGGCTCAAGTTCAAGAAGCCCGTAAGAAACTGCAGAAGGAAGTGGCCAAGAAGCCGCCACCAACCCGCCAAGTATGGAGGCCGAAGTCTGAAGCGGCGATTTAGGCTAAGGCACAATCGTTGCAGCCTTCAAAGAAGGTTCACCCTCAGAGGGAAGCATTATCATCTGATGACGATAAAGTTATACCTGAGAAGTCGTGCCAATACACGATAGGTTACTCCAACTTTCAAGCAGACGAGTTGTACTATCGTGTTGGGGGTACGAGTAAAACCAGAAAAAGGAGCCCTCGAGAACTAGAAACTCAATGCCCTTGTTCTAAACTCATTCGGGCAGTATTGTCTGAGTGCAACTGCATCAAGACGGTCCCCGAAAGAATTTCAGTTTTCGAAAGGCTCAGCACCGAAACGCCAAAACCAAAGCCTAGGCGTTTTCGATGAAGGGGAATGATGGTTGAAAACGGAGAATTTCCAAGGGTCACCACTAATATGACCAGCAAAAGGACGTCGACACGGAATAATCCTGAGTCGATTCTGGAAGCATCCCGACGTGTAACCCGTCTGCTGTATGGAGCCATCAAACGAGCAACTTATGGTAGGGTTCGGACAAGATTACCTTCAGAAGATGAAGAATCGGATGCCGGCTCTGTGGTAGCATCGGATAATATGGTATCCAGCGAGGGACAACCCCGCGAATCATTTATGATAAGTGTGGAACAAGTGGCCAAGATGTTCGAAGAAGCCATGGCTAAACAACAGGAGAGCTTCAGGTTCGAAATGCAGATGGCCATGCAGAACATGAGAGAAATACATGACCAACAAATCCAAGCATTGACGAACCAGCAAGGCGAGCCAAGTCGTCGTAATCAGGTTAATCTGGAAGACGAGGACACAAATGCGAATGAATCGCATAATGCCAATAATCCTCCCCTCAATGCAGGGGGTTGTAACGAGAATGCTAGCGAAAACACAGGTGAAAGCTTGAATCTTAAAAACCTCGAGAGCAAAATCAATACATTGATTTTCGCTCAAGAGATGAAGAAAACAGAAATTCCTTGTCCATACCCAAGAGAATGGGAATCAATCCCTTATCCGGCGAAGTTCAATCTAATTAACTTCACGCCGTTTGATGGGGAGGGTTCACCCACTCAGCATTTGATTTACTTCAAATCACACCTAGGGGTCATCTCTGGTAATGAGCCTCTGATGGTATGGTCCTTCGTTGGCACTCTTCGTGGAGCCGCCTTCGATTGGTATCGCCGCCTCAAGCCAGGAAGTGTGAATAGCTGGGACGATATGGAGACTAAATTCCTCACCAACTTCTTTGACGACGACACTGAGATATCCATCGGGTCGTTGCTTGACGAGAAGCAAAAAGACGGGGAATTAGTTGATACCTTCATTAAAAGGTTCCGGAACAAGGCGATGAACTGTCGGGACCCGATCACTAAGGAGTTCATTCTCCAGACTTGCCACAACAACCTCGCATTGGACGTGTTGGAAGCAATGGGGACAGCACCGTCCAAAACATGGAAGGATTTGAAGGTCCGAGGAGAGCAAGCCGAACGCTTCCTCCGAAGGAAGAAAGCTGAGAGGAGCCAACCGACGACGAATCTTCCGAACTCAAACTTCGCCTCCCGTGGGAAGGGCAAAACAGCTGCAGCTACTGGTGGTGCTAATCAAACGTCACGACAGCAATCCCGAAGACAGCAAAAGACTTCGGACCCGAGACTCCAAAAAGAGTATTCCTTCAAGGACGAAGACGTTCCAGCCATCTTCGAATCCCTCCTTGAAAACAACAAGATCAAGCTACCACCTATCGCAAATCAGGAGGAAGCTGACAATACTACGGATCCGAAGTACTGTGCGTACCATAGGAGGGTCCTTCATCCCACCAAGGATTGCTTCGCTCTCAAGAATAGCATCCAAACCTTGGTTGAAGCCGGCGTCATAACGCTGGGATAAGCCAAATGAAAATGGCGATACTCCGACAAGTATAAGAGTATAAACTGCTTCTCAATCCTCCGACTGGTATAAGAGGTCAAACTGCTCCCCGATACTCTAACAAGTATAAGAGTATAAACTGCTTCTCAATCCTCCGACCGGTATAAGAGGTTAAACTGCTCCCTGATACTCCAACATGTATATGAGTCTAAACTAATTCATTTCTTTCACGGGAAGTTCCTGGAGAATTTTATACGTGATATTCTTAAGGATAACCCGATCATGTAACCGAATGCAATGATAAACTCAGTTCCACAAGGGAAGCTGGGGGTGGATTATTCATATATCGGGAAGTTCCCGAAAGAATACCACGAGTGATATTCTTAGGGATAACCCAACCACATTTAAACTCTAAATGTCGGAATGTTTTCCATTATTGTTATCAAATTCACTAATTCTCATGAGTTATCTTGTTGAGACGAGATTCAATCCTTTTGATAGATTAATCTTTCCTCACAAAAATCCCCCACTGATCGAGTCAATTGACGGTGGGTCCACTAAATTTTTTGTCCGCCAATTCATGGCAATTTCCAAAGCTTGACGTGTTAAGTCCTGATTACTTAACGTCAAAACCCTTCATTTATTGGCCAGTACAAACCAGTATTTCTACTGCTACTTGTATTCCGCTCCCTTTGCTTTCAGGTCAAACCTATAAAAGTTAGGGCCAAAATCAAAATCCCCTCTCGATTTCTTCAATGAACGAGAGGCCCATAAATTGAGTGATCAAACCTTCCTACAGTTAGGGTCACCTCAAACTCCCGCTTGGTCAAACCTTCCTACAGTTAGGATCACAATCAAAATCCCCTCTCGATTCCTTCAATGAACGAGAGGCCCATAAATCGAGTGATCAAACCTTCCTACAGTTAGGGTCATCTCAAACTCCTTCTTGGTCAAACATTCCTACAGTTAGGACCAAAACCACAATTCACTCTCGATAAACGAGAACTTCGTCTTTAGTTCGGTAATTAAACCTTCCGACAGTTAGAGTTATCTGAATCTTTTCGATTCTCGGAGTAGAGATCCCACTCTTAGTTTCACCTTTCCGGATTCTGGGGGTGGAGATCCCACCTCGAGTCTCCTTTCCAGCTGAAGATAGAATATAAAATTCTTCTTCTTCAGTGACGAGAGATAGAATATAAAATTCTTCCTCTCCCATTTCGGGTTCGTCTTCGCCCCAAGAGAAGACACCACCTTTTACAACTCCTAAAATCTGTACCTTACAGGTACGGGGAAGTTTATCCCGAATCCTAAGCAGGGATAAGTCTGCGCCTAACACGCGCTGCCGGTTTAGTCTTTCTCCGTAGAAAAAGACACCAGAGTTCGATTCTGGGGTATTCTATCCTGAAACCTAAGCAGGGATAAGTCTGCGCCTAACCCGCGCTGCCGGTTAGTTCTAAACCGTTAAAAAGAACACCCGTCCACATATTCGACATTGTGACAGGTTGTTATTAATAACACCAAAATACATGCCTTACACGCATGGGGAATGTCATCCTGAATCCTAAGAAAGGATATACCGACACCTAACACGCGTCGCCGGTTTAGTCTTTCTCCATGGAAGAAGACACCAGAGACCAATTCTGGGGTATCATATCCTGAAACCTAAGTAAGGATAAGTCGGCGTCTAATACACGTTGCCGGGTAGCCTATTCCCGTAACAATGGCGAAGTCTACGTATTCGAAGTCGTAGTAGCGAGTCTAAGGGAGTTCATTCTGTTAGCACAACGTTACATGCAGAACAGATTTAGACAATCTGCATGCTAGCCCAACTCAAACAGTAGTCGGTAAATTCTAATCAAATCCGTTGAAGGCTGGGGGTTAGCCAAAAATCCTAAAGGTAGCGCCTAACACGCGTCGCCGGGTAGTCTATTCCCGTGAGAAAGATGAAGTCTACGTATTCAGTATCGTATCACTAAGAGCGTTAACTCTCTTAGCACAACGTCACATGCGGAACGGATTTAGACAATCCGCATGCTAGCCCGATTCAAACGGTAGTCGGTAAAGGCTTATCAAACCCGTTGATGGCTGGGGGTTTGCCAAAAATCCTATAAATGCAAGAGTCACTGACGCACCAGCTTCATTAGTTGGTCTCGTGACTTGAGCATCCTACGACGTTCGAAACCCTAGGGTCAATGCCGATCAACGCGTAACCCTAGGTCAACACCAGGGTTAACGCCCGTCAACGCGTAACCCTAGGTCAACGCTAGTCAGCGTACGACATTCAAAACCCTAAGGTCAACGCCGATCAACGCGTAACCCTAGGTCAATACCAATCAATGCGTTGCAATGAAAGAATCACTACTCCGAAAAGTATACGAGTATAAACTGCTTCTTACTACTCCGAAAAGTATACTAGTATAAACTTCTTCTTAATACTCCAATAAGGTATACGAGTATAAACTATTCCCTATTTTTGGTTGAGAAGTTTCTGGAGAATATTTTTCTAAAAAATATTCTTAAGGATAACTCAACAACACTACGCCGGACAACGCGTCGCAAATAAAGACTCAACGCCAACAATCGAGGGTCAGTTCTATGTTGAACCAACAAACACGAACTAAAGATCAGAAAATCAGGAAACGACTTTAAGTTTAAAATTCCGACTACGGTCAGACAATAAATACAGCACCGGAACCCTTACAGACATTCGACAAAGCACCGAATAACCTGAAGGATTGAAGGAATCAAGAACAGAAGCCATTCCAAAGTCTCGTTACACCGACTGAAGGTTGGGACAATCATATCCAAAGTATTCCAGACTCTTCTATAAAAGAACGAGACTGAAATACTTTGGAGGGGGTATCTGTAGGCGTATAAAACTACATATGGGTCCCTTAGCCTAGCTCGGCACGGTGATTCGACAAACCAACGAAACATCGGGCGATGTATCCAAGCGTGATCATTAGACCGCAACATCGAAGCTAAGTAAGATGCGACGAAGCAAATTAATGAGGCGACAAGGCTAACGAACCGCACGCAAACAACGGAATAAATCCACTCGCGTACGGAATCAAGCTAACGGTTCGGTNCGAGCCACCTTCTGGTGGCTAGGTGGTTCGGCCACCTGTGCCAGGGCATAGTGAAGAGAGCCTATAAATAGACCCCCTTGGCTCATTTTTCAGAGGTTGGAACTTTTGGAGGTGAAGCTCTACTGAATTGAAGGCTCAAAACTTAAAAAGATTAAAGCTTTGAAACTTCGAGGACTTGGACATATCAGATCTGGTTCTTGGCGATCATCCACGCCAAATAAGGCAGGAGTTCGAGAGAGACCAGATCTGAGATCTACGCGGTTTCCCTCCGGATCAAAGCTTGGCCTTTGATCCCGAAAACTAAAGGCTATTATTTCCTTGGAGAAATAGTACCCTCGGCTGTTATTTCCTTTGTGAAATAACACCCGTTATACCGTGTAGATCCGGCCGGATCAAGATCGCGCGGTGGTCCACGGATTAACCCCGGTGCAGGCAAAGAACCCACACAAGCGAGTGACCGCAAAACAGGAGCTCGCGATTCGTTCGACATAAAAGGAAAAAGTTGTAATTTTTATTTCTTTTTTGATTTCGTTGTAACCGGATCTTATAAAAAGACCGGATCTTTGTAACCGATAAACTGTTAACAAAGTAATCAATGGAATCATCAATGAAGAAAACGATTTTTCCCGCGAACACGCATCGGTCGACCGCTGGGCGTGCAGCAAGGGCAGAACACGTCTGCCCTCTGCGCGGTCGATCGCGGTGGTCGACCACGACGTCTTGGTGGTCGACCGCACCGGTCGACCGCACCTGTCGACCGTAAGCATATACGCTGAACAGTGAAGTTCATCTCCTTGTGTGGTCGACCGGTACGGTCGACCGCCACACAGTTTTGTGCACTGTTGGTTTTTTTTGTTGTATGTTTCATGTGTTCGAGGGATTGCCTCGATTATCTGATATTAGTTTTAGTTTTACCATATATCTATGCATGATGGATGACCTGAGGGCACCGGATTTAAAACCACACACCGAGAAGCGTGTGAAATTTGAATAAGTATATCTTTTCACATATCTCATTGATTTTTACTATTTGGTCAATGTGTTAGGCAAACTATATTATTAAAGTCCTCATGTTGGACTATAATCCATTAAAGTCCTCGTGTTAGACTATAATCCATTAAAGTCCTCGTGTTGGACTATAATCCATTTCAGTCCTCGTGTTGAACATTTACCTATTAGACCATGTGTTGGACATTTGTTAGGCTATGAGTTTGATACTTATCTGAATCAGGACATGACATGGTTATATTAGATTTGTACATGGTAGCTAACTAGGCTGGACATGACACATATGTAATTTTGACCTTTGACACTTATTTGATCATGACATGACACAACATTTAAGTTCTGAGATGGGTTGTATTTTTCTTTATTATTGTTCCTGTATTAGATTTTGGGTTTGGTGTTTAGGGATTTACAATTTGAGATACAAGGTATATACATGAGGGTTTCCTTGTTTGGATTATTTCGCTCGACGTACCTATGCTCATGTTGCAAATCTCTAAATACTAAAATCCTCTTCGTTAGGATCTATGATTTTAGAATTTATATGTAGTAACTGTATTTTCTTATACAACGAGCCCTTTTCCCTTGGGATTGGTTGTGATGTTGCTCGCTAGCGCTTTGACGCTCGTTGTCCCTCCCCTTTTCAAGTAACGAGCCAGGAGCCCGGAGAGTCGCAGGTTGACGGCGACACACATTAGTGTTTAGTTGCCTATTTGTAGTTATGTCTTTATTTGAAGCTCCACAGTAGACTTTTGTTTAGACATTTGAGAGTCTGGATTTAGAAGTTGTAAAGGTTGTGTGCCTTATTTCTTTTTTGTTAGATATTTGTATTTGAGACTTGTTGAGTATTCCAGTTTATCTACTCAAACCTTGACTATGTATTTCTGTATGTTGGATGATGAGATATTTATATGATTATTATCATTTCATCAGTATTCCTTGTATTATTTTTTACTTGCTTTTGTACCTACACCTGTTGTTTACTCTACTAGATAGATGTTAATTGTGATGGTGAAACATGTTATTGCACAGTGTGGTGCATGACAGGTTTGACATTCTTGGTTTTACCTTAGACTGCAGCCTTGTGTGAACCCAGGGGCGTCACAAAACTCTACAACCAACTCAAGAAAATTGTCTTAACAAGTTTTGCAAGAGTTTAAATGGTGTTTGTGTGTTGTTTCAAGTTTTTTTAAGAAGAGGAGTTTCTCACAAAAAGAAGGCCTATAATCTTATTTGAGGAATCCATCCTCATTCTCATTTCTACAACTCTTTGTGTTTTTAAAGAAGTTTTCTAAACACTAATATATAGCTCATTTGTTATTGAATTTCATATTCATATTTTTGCTAGATCAATTTGAGTTAGAATTTTGTTTTCCTAATTTATCGCGCACATCCTTATTGAGCTTTTAGTATTTTCATATTATATATTGTTGGGTTGTGGGGAGTGATATATTGAGAGTGAGCTACATTGTGTTCTCATCCCATTAGAGAACAAAAATTGTTGTAATTGAGTTGTATCGTGAGAATCACTTTGTAATACACAAATACACGAGAGGAGTGTGTAGTGAGAGACGTGGTTGATACCAAGAGGAATGGCGTCGGTAGTGAAGCCTTGAGAGAGGTGTCAATCCAAGCACTTGAGGAAGGCGACACGTGAGAGAACAACACATGAGGTTGTAGTGTGTGATTACATTGTGAGTGATTGTAAAGTTTTTAGTGAGCTAGAAAATCGAGATTGTGTGGCGTTGTAAATGTTTTCGGTTAGCATTGAAAACCAGTGTGATAGTGGAGATATCCTCGAGGTGAGGAGGGAAAACGAAGGTCAAGTGGTTAGACCGAACTCCATGATCATATTGTGTGCTTGTATTTTTTATTTGGCGTACATTTTTATCTTGCTCTTATTGCTCATATCTCATACTCATTGTTTATATCTCCTTTTGTTTCATTCCATATCATTTCATATATAACTTGTATATCATTATTGCTACGATAATTATTAAGAAGTTTTAAATTAGCATTAAATCGGATTAGATTAGCATATTACCCTATTCACCCCCTTCTAGGGTAATTTCAATTGGTATTAGAGCTTGGTGCTCTTGATTAAAGGTTTAACCGTCTTAAGTTGAAGATCCAAGTTATCATATCTTGCTAATCTAGTTTTGATTTTGAATTACTTGCACATATATCATGGACATGCACGGTGCACCTAGTCTTGGTTTTGCTATCAACATTGCTCCTAGAATTAGTAATTTCCCTTATGCTCAGTGGTGTGTTAGATTTAAGCTATTTGATAAATCTAAAAATATCGATATTTAGGAAATTATTGAATGCCCTTATACTGTACCTACGTACTATGGAGAAATCCAAGTGGAGTCATAATGATAATAGATTATTTGCAATGAACAAGTCTTTGTTAGAATTCTTACATGATGCATTTAGCTTATCTTTCTCTAACAAACTTGTTTCTATTGATAATGCTCACACATTGTGGAAGCTTATAGAAGCACATTAATGGAACTTAAAAGTAATCCGACAAGCTTTGGAGGATTCCGCTTCAAGATCAAAAGGAGCATCATCTTCATGTAAACGACCATAAGGCGATAGCCTTAGTGAGATATGCGAGCCTGATAATGATAACGATGATGATCTTACTCTTGATGATCTCGCACATGAATATGAAAGATTGATGCATGACTATAAGAAGTTGCAACATAATTTTAAAGACTTAAAAAGCAAGCATGTATTTTGAATTCCGATCATGTGTCACTGGTATCTAAGTTTGATATCATTGCTAAAGAAAATTTCAACCTTAAAGAAAGCAATAAAAAATTAAAAATTGATATTGCTATTTTAACTTATGATAAAAACAATGTCATGTTAGAAGTAGAAGCTAGTAAAAATAAACTCAACACTCTTGTAAATGATTATATCTACTCTACTATCGATGACAATGCACATATATCAAATGATGAGTTGAATCAAATGAAGGAACACATATTCTCCTTAGATTCAACATTAAATACTTGTGTTGCCAATAATAACAAGCTTATAGACTTGTGTGCAAAGTACCATGAAAATTCTTCCCATAAACATATTCACTATACACACATGTATAACAAAATTTATAAGTACACTATTTACGACCGTAAAGACCATCTTGCTAAATTTTGTTGAAATGCATAAAAATTCACTAAAGCTAAGAATATTGATCCTTGTGCATCCTATCAAGCGTTTTTATCACATACACATGCACATGCACCTATTGCACATCATAAACATGCTCTTGTGTACAAATGTGATTTTGTGATCATTTTGGTCACTTGACCAAGTTTTGTTGTGATTTGAAAAGAGTTTCTTGTTTGCAAAATAATTTCAAAGAAAAATCTATATTTGCAAATGATTTCCTTGCACCACCACTTGTTCAACACAAATCTTTTAAACCCTTTCCTTGCACATATTGCAATTTAAAAGGCCATTTATATGAATATTGTTTTGACCGTACTCATGCACAAAATACGCCCAAATAGGGTCATAACCCAAGGGCCTTGAGCTTAAATGATAAGTATGTTGTCCCGAAACATATTGGTACCAAAAATATTAGGATACCAAGGTGTGCTTGATTTCAAAATTTTAATGTAATGTTGTTTTTATGTGCTCAAAATTTTAATTTGTAGTTAAAATCATCTTGAGTAATTTTTTAAAATTTATCTTATATATTAAAATAATTTCTGATCATTCTTGTACATGCTATTTTGAACATATTTAGTATTTCTAAAATGTTAAAGAATAAACAAAATTTACAAATTTTTATAATTTTTTTAGTTTACATAGTCTCAAAATTTTCACTTTCGACCGAGATTAACTTGGCAGTCGACCGGGCAGAACAAGTTCTTGCACTTGGTTCTTCACTTAGTTTTTGGGTTTTGGGTTTTGGTTTCAAATAGTTTGTGACCCAATTGTTTTTCCACAATTGATCCTTAGTTCAAATCAATCTGAGCCGTTGCTTTATCCCTCTTATGAGATCTGACTTCCCTTTTTTATCTCGTCCTTCTATTCTTCTCAATCCCTAGCCTTTTTCCCACTCCTTCATGGTCCACCGCGGCTCCTCCAGTGGTCACCTGCGTCAGCTCTGGTCGAAGAAGATCCTCATTGTCACCCCCTTGGTCATCATTGTGTTGGGTACAATCTTGTTCCCGTTCCTTTTATTTTCAGGTTTCTTTCAAGGGTTTCTGTTTAGGATTGTTTATGTTTATATTATCCTTGTTATCATGCCTCCATTGTGTAAGAGATGTAAGAAAGACAAAGTTCCCTTTCTTGAAGCTCTACATTATGAAGACTATCTAAATAACAGAACTGTAGTTGGTAGGGGTGTGCAATGGTCGGTTCGGTTCAGTTTTTTTCAAAATTTGAACAACTGAACTGGACCACCTATAGTTCAAAACGGAACCAAATTGTTACAAGTCGGTTCGGTTCGGTTTGTTCGGTTCTAACTTCATTAAACTTCTTATCAAATAACAAATTGTGTTAAACAAAAAAAAGGTATCAACAAACTAGGAGATTATGAAGCATTAAAAACTGATATAATGATATTGTTTTCAACCCATAATAATTCAGAAAATTAGTTTAGGGTTTGAGTCTTTGACTCTTTGGGGACGTGTCGAGTAGGATTTGAGATAAGAATGGGTAGTATTACACTATATTCGGTTGGTTGGGGTTGAAAAGCTTTCAAACCGACCCGAACCGTCCTACTCATAAAACGGATTTTTTCGGGTTGGTTCGGGTAGGTTTGATCGATTTTTTCGGTTTGGACCAAACCATGCTCAGACCTAGTAGTTGGTAAATATAGAGATCTAAGCAAGCTTAAAATTCACCCTAGTAGATAGGTTAATTTTAATGATCTCTTGCCCTATGGTATCCTTAAATCTTTGCTGATATTGGTTGCATGATTTGTTGTCCTATAAGAATAAAGTTCTGCATTATCCTTTTCTTGTGTATCCATTCTATGCAAATATGATGGTCTTTATGCCTGATGAACAAACTAACACTAGTAGAAAATCGTGTCTTCTAGACGGAATATTCTAGACGGAATTTTTTCCGTCTAGAATGTATTAAACTAGAGGGAAATTTTTCGTCTAGAATAATCCATCTAGAATAAAACATTCTAGACGAAAAATTCTGTCTAGAATAGTATCCTAGACGGTTTCTTTATTTTTTATTTTTTATTTTTAAAAAACCAAGTATTCTAGACGAAAATTTCCGTCTAGGATAACTGACCATTTAAAAAAAAAATCCGTCAAAACCACAGCCGCCCTCCTTTCCCCCTAAAATCGAAATTTTCATCCCTACAATCTAAATTTTTAGGAACACAGCGCCTCATCCCCCCCAATCTTCAACTCCAAGCTCCTATTCATCCCTCCACCACCTCTACGTCCTCTCCCTCTCCCTCCTCAACCTCACCCCATGGCCAACTCTGAGTCCCCCATGGCCACATAATCCCAACTCCAAAGTTGTTAATGTCTCCTAGTCAATTTCAAGGCAAGGGAATATGGATGTCAATATTGTTTTTAAGATTGTGAATTTACTCATGAACATAAAAGCAGTAAAATGAATTACTTAATTTCTGAAACTGGAATATGTGAAAAATATAAAAAAAATTCCCGGTGTCAATAATACTTTTGGTATCAGTCCTAACTGCAGACTAACAATTTGACTTATATTGGAGTAAACTAATTGATTAGCTTGTTTTTTCAGTGTCTCAGATTTCCTTCTCAGTTGAGACTGATGTCCTAATTTTTCTATTACGGTATTTGAAGTGTTGAATTTGATATAACATTGAAATCTTTTAAAGACTAATTATTGTTTTCAGTTCATTTTTCATTCATATGCTTGTATCTGGTTGTTCCTTGTCTCAGGTGTAGAGCTCATTATATTCGGTCATTTCGACTGATTACAGGGTATGTTTTACTATGAATTGAACTTGCCAATTTTTTCTTCAGACTTTTATGATATGTCATGTTGGTATATATCTATATGCTTTATATTTTCTGTCCTCTTTTTTCTTTTTTGCTTGATGGAAATCTAGTTTGTGACTGAGCATTGTCAAAGGAAAGAGAGAAACAGCAAAAACTAATTCTATCCTTAACCAATTTTTCTTTTTTTATAATTATCTGAATTTCAGCTCAATTACTTCTTCTTGCTGCAACTCCGTTGTCCTGAATTTCAGCTACATATGTGCCATTATTTGCTTTTTCAGTCCCTCACCAAGCCTGTTCTTGTTTGCATAACATGATGCTTTACTGATCGTATCTCTCCACATGTTATATAATTATCATGATGAACGTGAGGCTATTGAAGTAATAGAATTTGGCATCATTAGTTTAAATTGACCCAATAGAAGATATGCAGTAATATACTAATATATGATTTTTTCTTATTCTATCATTCTGGGAAAAAATGTTGGTTGAAGGTCTGGACTATTTTAATTATGTCCAATTAGACATTGTTGAATAGGATAAACTGAAATTATTGCTAAGGAAAAAAAAGACAAGATAACATTCTACTGCTTCATGTCTCCAACAATCCAAAGTAGGGTCGCAATCATCCTTCAGTTGCCTCATTTCCTCACATTGTACATTTATATTATGAAAATGAAAATTGGTGATTAACCTCTGTTTCAGATGAATCACAAACGTACACATTACTTGTTGCTGGTTTTTGGTTGGTCTGGTTGTTAGTTGGTCTGGTTGTTGGTTGATCTTGTTGTTGGTTGATCTGGTTGCTGGTTGTTGGTTGATCTTGTTGTTGGTTGTTGCTGATTTCATTCCTTCTGATTTTGTTCCTTCTGTTTTTGGTTGTTGGGTTCAGTCACTTGGAGTTCAATGTGTGTTCAAATTTTCCACACTGTTTGTTGATTATGATACTGATTCTAGGTGTTTAATTTAGGCTATGATGATTGTCAATTTTTCTGAGATTAGCAACCTGCAATATCTGTTGATATTGCACTAAATGACTAAAATGATGATATTGAACAAGTTCTGAGCCCACAGCCATAATTTGCATATACATGTGGCTGATTTATTTGACATGATGTCAAGAAATATTTTTAAATGATTTTTTGCACATAAAGTTCTACAAGAATAAATTATCAAGATCGATGCTATTTGCTATGTTATATACTAAAACATGGCTATTCAGGCCGTTTATATGTTTTTATAGGTTTCAGAAATTTGTTTGGCTAATTCAGGTATGTATTTCATAAATTTATGAATAATCAGGTTATTACAGGTCTTGTTTTTTTTCTTGGAAAACAGGTTTTGTGTGATTATTTTCATCTCAAATAGGTATATTTCACGTCAAATCAGGTACGCAATTCATGTTACAGTAGGTTTCATATGATTTCAGGTTTCGTATGATTTCATTAATACAAACAGAAATTTATAATTCATTCGGGATATTATTATTTGTTCATGATACAAACAGAAATTTATAATTTTTAATACTTACCATGCTAAAATTGTTCCTGCATACACACATTTTGAGATTAAGTACCTCATCGCATGCTCTTTGAATATTAATTGTTTTGGGTATAGGAACTCTCCATTTTACTATTCTTGGTGGAACACTATTCCTTAAATTGTTCCTGCTGGATTCATCTACTAACTGATTTAGATAATAGCTTGTACTAAGAAATATGATACTCTACTTCGATAACTCCTTGCCTTATGCATAACCGTTCTTTATTTTGCAGCATTCCTGGCTATTATGAGGCATTGTGGAAGGAGTTGGATGATGTCAAGCAAATCTGGAAGAACAGAAAGCAAACCTGGAAGAACAGAAAGGAACTCAAATAAATTATTAATCATGTATCGATGAATTACATTCTTTCCTAGCATTGTCATAGACATTGTAAATAATTTATGTAAACGTTTGTAAATAATTTATGTATCTCTACCATTTTGGTGAATGTATTATTTGAATATAATTGGATTTGATATTGGAATTAATTAGATTGTGTTGGATATGAATATAATTTTTTGTTGTTCAATATTGTGTACATACACTCAAAGTAGATTCTAGAAAAAAAAACTACTATAGTATAGTATCCTAGACAGAAAATTCCGTCTAGAATGCTTTTTAAAAATTTAAAAAAATAATAAATTTAAAAAATCAAATTCCATCTAGAATGAGATTTCTAGACGGAAATTTCCGTCTAGAATACTTATTCTTGACGGAATTTTTTCCCGTCTAGGATGAATTATTCTAGACGGAAATTCCATCTAGAATAATCCGTCTAGGATGTATTCTAAACGATTTTGAATTTCGTCTAGAATATTCTGTCTAGGATGTATTCTAGACGGAATTTCCGTCTAGAATACTACATACTAGACGGAAATAAACTAGACGCATATTCTAGATGGAATTTCTTCTAGAATACGCATCCTAGACGGAATTCTGGGTATCCTAGACGGAATTTTCCGTCTAGGATGCCTCATTTTTTAGACGTGTAAGTTTATCAGAACATACGTAAAAAACTTTTAAATTGTTTTTTCTGCTGATGATCAGTCGAGTATTCTTAAAATTCCTATAAGTGATGTTGAACTTATGTCTATTAAGCAAGATGATCCTGATGTTCACTCTTTGATCTTTCGCCCCAATTATAATTATCCTATGTCTAACAGTTCTCTTAATCCCACTGCTAAACTCATTGCGAGAATTATTGCTTTTAATTTGATTCCCATGATCGGTAGTTTCGATCACTTTGCTCCTAACAAAGTAGCTGCAGTTTATGTCATATTTTCTAAAATTAGAGTTAATTGGACAAAATTTTCTTTGATAATATGGATGGTCCTCATTACAAATTCTTTTCCTTTGAGTCCATCATTATTATTATTCTTAAACACTTCGGTATTGAACTCTCAAATGAACCTAATGTTGAACCCAACTAAGAACTTTTTTGATTGGATAGCTCTTACTAGGATCAGACTCTTAAAATCACATTTAACCGATCCTATAGTCAATGTTGATCCTTCTGCTAATGCATCACATTCCAGACGCCCTTCTAGTTCTAGACCTCGCCCTCATACTCGTACGACTCCTCCTTCTTCTGGTTAGATCATTGATCATTTAGATAGCCTTGAGGCTCGTTTAACTAGTCTTAAGCATGATGTGAAGGAGATTCTTAGGGTCCAACGTCTATCTCATGGGATTTAGCACTCTGCTTTCGATTCTAGCTCTACTTTAGATTCAGATTTGCTTGCAAAATCTGGTTCAGACTCTACTTCTTCTAATGGTGAAGATTGATGGCTCACTTCCCTCATGAACATTCATGTGACGCCTCTGGTTTCAACAAGGCTGCAGACGTAGGTGAAACCAAGGATATCAAACCTGCCATGCACACACATAATGCAACAACACATTTCACAAATCACAGTAATATACTCTAGTGGAATTAAAAGAATTGTAGGTACAGAATAGGCAAAATAAAAGAAATAAATATAATAGACATATGTAGAAATGAATATCTCATAAATAAAATGTAAAACCCCAAAATTATTTTTTGAATCATATAATTAATGTGTGATTAATTATGATATGCGGATATTTAATATGATAAATATCATTTAATTGTATAATAGTATGATACTAAGTGTTTAGAGTATAAACAAGTTCATACATGAGAAAGAAACAAGTAGAAACATGCACAATGCCCAAATATGCATAACTAGAAATTTCCAGTCCGGTCGACCGTAGTCCGGTCGACCGTCACGGTCGGCCGCAAAACCTGCAGAGGGTTTTCTCCTATTTTGAGTTGGTTTTGGATTTCTAAAGCCCATATCCATTTTCCCTAGTTTATATATAAAATATTCATGACATTTGCAGTTTTTTAAGAACCCTAGCATTCACCAAACACCCCATAAACCCAAGTTTTATTTTTGAAGAATATTGGAGGCTTTTAAGGGGGATTTTTCATGTGGTTTTTGGCTTTTGGATTGGAGATCTTAATGGACATTGCATCTTAAACATTTTTCTACAAGTCTCAGGCGAGTTTCAACTCTGCTAATCCCCCTCGTAGTTTTTTAAAATGTTTTTTAAAGAGTTTTTAATATGTTTTGTAGAGCCAAATTGACTAGTTTATGAATAAAAATATTTTTTTTGTATTATATGTATAAAGACTAGGTATTTACATGTTAAAAAGATTAAGAACGAGTTTGCAGAAGTTTTAAGATCTGGGAAATGATTTAAAACGCTGTTTAATCTAATGAAAGATGATTTAGTCTTCGTTTTGAGATTTTATGCATAATTTAGGGTTTGAATATAAACTTTATGCAAATAATCATGCTATGTATGTGGAGATTGTATCCTGAAGTTTTTACCTATTGTTGACATGATATCATGCAAATTTCATGTTGTTTAGAACAAGTTTGAAGCACAAAAACACGACACGAACACGAACTTGATATCATGCAAATTTCATGTTGTTTAGAACAAGTTTGAAGCACAAAAACACGACACGAACACGAACTATGCTGAAACCTACACAAATAGGAAAATCGGTTCACGTTCGACCGCGCCTTTGAGGCGGTCAACCATGTGCAGGACAGAGACCAGGGTAGTCTCTGGAACTCGTCGCAGTCGAGCGCCGCTTATGTGCGGTCGACCGCCACACAATTTTTGGCCCGTGTATATTGTTTGGCTTTTTTTGGTTTTCGAGAGAGTTTCTCGATCTTGTAACGTTATAATACAATGTTTAAGAGTTGTTTAGCACCTGGGATGATGGTGAATACCAGATATGGAAACGCACACTTAGATATGTGCATGTATGCTTAGAATACGTTGTGTTAGCATGCTTTTTGTCACAAATTGAATTGTTAGATATGTATGAAGAAGTATAGTTAATTCATGTATCCAGAAATAGGGAGATAAAACATATTTGTCATAGAAGGACTAAGAGTAAGAGTATTACAATAGTGTCGTTATTTCATGTATCCGGAAATAGGAAGATAAAACCTATTTGCCGCAGAACGATTGAGTAATTTTTATTACAAAAGTATCGTTAGTTCATGTTATCCGAAAATAGAGAGATAAAACCTATTTGCCACAGAACGACTAAGTAAGAGTATTACAAAAGTGTCGTTATTTCATGTATCCGGAATAGGGAGATGAAACCTATTACCGCAAAACGATTGAGTAAGAATATTACAAAAGTATCACTATTACACAAGGAGGTACACACATATATGTATTGTAAGATGTAGTTTTGCTCCAATGTTAGATTTTTCGTGATCAGGGTGCATTATTGAGTTGATGGTGTCTACGATATGGCCTATAGTGACTTTTGAATTGGATGAAGTCCTCTTATATTAGAGTCGACTACTAGGAGGTAGTCTGAGATGAGATATTTATTCTGTATGTATGAGGGTTTGAGTATGTTGCTTTTGACTTTTGTTTTTCATTCATAGAGTATGGAATTTGTATTTAGGGAGCCACAATTTAAGACATGGTATATACATGAGAGTTTTCTTGTTTGGATTATTTCGCTTGACATACTAACTCTAGTATTGTGGATTCCTAAGTGCGAATCTCCAGTTAGAGTTATATGAATGATTTTATACTTATATATACTGACTCTATTTTCTTATACTCCTACCCCTTCCCCTGGGGAGAGGTGGAGATGATCTTGCTAGCGCTTTGACGCTCGTTGTTTCCCCCCTTTCAGTTAGGGAGTCCGGTGCACGAAGAGTCGTAGGTTAATGAGATTACTTCATAGACTCTGTTCAGATACTTATAATATATTTGTATTATTGCAGAACTTTTATTTGATTCATTGCATTGGAGATTTATTTTAGACTCAGAGATAATTCTATTCTACTTCTGTTGGGCTCATTATTAATTTCTACTGACACTTCTTCTGTGCATATCTGGTTTTATTCTAATTCTATTATTTGCTTGTCTGTACCTTCACCTATTAGTTGATTCCATGAGAGAGATAGTGACTATGATGGTGAAACATGTCGCAGCATGGTGTTTGGTGATTGACAGGTTTGACAAGCCGGGTTTCACTTGTACTGCAGCCTTGTGTGAACCCTGAGGCGTCACAGTTGGTATTAGAGCTCTAGGTTCCAATATCCCTAGGATCATTTCTGTGTCATAATGTAGAGTTAGGGTAGAGTTTCCTAGGAATCAAGTATACAATCCGCTAGGAATTTCTAGTATGAGTGAGGACGTATTATATATGTACGCGGTAAATCACAATTTTTTTATGATTAACTATTTGCTTTGAATGATAAAGCATGCTATGAGAAATATGTGATATGATTTACTTATTGGTATAAGTTATATCTTTTCATGCTTGAGATCCTATTTACTTGTAATAAGCTGATATGATTTACTTATTGGTATAAGTTATATCTTTTCATGCTTGAGATCCTATTTACTTGTAATAAGCTCTACTTCTAAATTATAGATGTCAGGAAGAGGACGCGAACGCTAAGACACTAGTGATCAGGGAGCTGAGAAAGACGATAGGGAGCCCAATCCACAGTAGGCTCCACATTATTTAGTGAATCTCATAGCACTATTAGCAGCTCAACTGGCTTCTATTGAAGAACAGCTAGCAGATCAAGTACGTCAGGAGACACCTATTCAGGAGGAGATACCAGAGGGGACACTGCTAGTTACACAACCACCCTCAGTTGATGACGAGCTGCTGATCTAGAGACTTGGCTTCGTTTAGTGGAGAGGTACCAGAATTTGAATGCACCAGAGTTTCATGGTTCGACGGATTCTATTGCTGCACACAAATGGAAGGAAGATATAAGAAACATCTTGGACATGCTTAATGTGAGTATTGTGCAGAAGCAAAGGCTAGCGGCTTTCAACCTCAAGGGCGATACAGGCGGATGGTATCGGCTTTGCTTTACCCTAGAGCAGAGAATGACGGTTTTGTGGGAGACTTTGTGTATTTCTTTGATGAGCAGTATATTTTGACTCCAGTGAAAGCCGAGAAGGAGTTAGAGGTGGCTCGATTGGAGTAGGGGGATATGTTCGTGATGGATTTTGAGAGTAAATTCATGTTACTACTTAGATCCACTGGCATATAGCACACAGAGGAGCGGCAGGCTTAGATGTTCCTGATGGGACTTCGTCCAGGTTTACGTCTATATCTAGTATTTCGGAGGTTCCGTTCAGTGCGGGAGGTGGCAGATGCTGCCATGGCTCAGGAGACGATACAGCTATATTCATAAAGGGCAATAATGGTAAGACTAAATCAGGACAATCCGAAGAAAAATGTAAAGGTAATAGACCTTTTGTAGGCTTAGGAGGATCCTAGCAGCAGGGTAAGGGTCCACATCATCAGGGTTCCCATAAGAAGGGCTATCAGCAGGATCAAAGGGCGCAGTAGCAGCGCCGATTTCTGACAGCTTGTTTCAATTGCAACAAGATCAGACACAGAGCAGCAAAGCGTCACAACGCACCCACTACAGGCCAGCAGTGTAGAAACCAGCAGCACTAATAGAACCGTGCTCAAGGACACGGTCAGTGCCATCATCAACAGTTGAGGATTGTGGGACAAATAGTACCATACGTTCTAGGTGATGCAATGTAGTAGACCGGTAGAGTATATGCAGTTGTTCCTCGCGATCATGGCGCGAGCGAGGCTGTGGTGGAAGGTACGTTCCTTGTGACCTCATTTCCAGCACATATTCTTTTTGATTCTAGCACTTCGTACTCTCTTATCTCCTACAATTTTACGGTTAGACTCCAGCTTGTAGCGCAACCTTTAGATTATCCTTTATCTATATCTACTCCTTTGGGAGAGATGTCTCTTTTAGAGAGAGTTTGTAGGAGATGTATTGTCAGCTTGGATGATCCTGAGTTCATGATTGATTTGATTGTGTTGCATATGTTTGAGTTTGATGTTATCCTTGGTATGGATTGGTTATCTTCCTACCATGTGAGTATCGACTGTTTTGCGAAGATAGTCAGTTTGTGAACATATGATGGATCGAAGTTAGTGGTAGCGAACTTTAGAGGAAACCAGTTTGCAGAGACATTTTTGGCATACGTCGAGTTTTACATAGAGTTATAGCCAGGTACTGTGCCGATTTCCCGAGCTCCTTACCATATGGCGCCTGTTGAGATGAGGGAGCTACAGATCCAGTTAGATGAGTTGTTGTCTCAGGATTTCATTTGATGGAGTCACTCTTTGTGGGGGCACCTACAGATCCAGTTAGATGAGTTGTTGTCTCAGGATTTCATTTGATGGAGTCACTCTTTGTGGGGGCACCGGTCCTCTTTGTGAAAAAGAAGGACGGGAGTATGCAATTATGTATTGATTATCACGAGTTGAACAAGGTCACTATTCGAAATAGGTACCCATTACCGAGGATTGATGACTTGTTCGACCAGTTGCAGGGAGCATGGTGTTTCTCAAAGATAGATCTTCATTCCGGTTATTATCAGTTGTGAGTTCGGAAGATGGATATTCCCAAGACCCCATTCTTGACTCGATATGGGTCTTTTAAGTTTCTTGTCATGCCATTTGTGCTGACCAATGCATCCGCAGTATTCACGAATTTAATGAATCAGATTTTTCATCCATACTTGGACCAGTTCATGATAGTTTTTATCGATAATATTCTTATCTATTTGAGATCGGAGGACGAGCATGAGCAACATTTGCGGTTAGCATTATAGACTTTGGGGGAACACCAGTTGTATGCTAAATTTAGCAAGTGTGAATTCTGGTTATCGGAGATCAGATTTTTGGGCCATGTTATTAGCCCAGAATGCATTGCAGTAGATCCGGCTAAAGTAAACGTCGTACTTGATTGGGAGCCGCCAAAGACTGTTACAGAGTTTCGTAGCTTCTTAGGCCTGGCAGGTTGTTATAGGAAATTTATCCAAGACTTCTCGAAAATAGTGACACCACTTACACGCCTTACTAAGAATGGCGTACAGTTCATTTGGAGCACAGAGTACCAGGAGGCCTTTCAAACATTAAAGGCTAAGTTGACTTCATCACTAGTACTGATTATTCCCAGCAGTGATAAAACTTTTATTGTCTACACTGATACATCCTTATCAGGTCTTGTAGGACTTCATCACTAGTACTGATTATTCCCAGCAGTGATAAAACTTTTATTGTCTACACTGATACATCCTTATCAGGTCTTGTAGGTGTTTTGATGCAGACCTAGAGAGTTGTAGCCTATATTTCGAGGCAACAGTGGTTTTTGCACTATGGGCATGGAGGTATTACTTATATGGAGTGTAATTTGAGCTATTTACGGACAATCGGAGTTTAAAGTACCTCTTTTTACAGAAAGAACTCAACAAGAGACAGCAACGATGGGTAGAGTTTATTAAGGATTATGAGTTTGCTATTCTGTACTATTCGGGAAAAGATAACGTGGTAGCGGATGCGTTGAGTAGGAAGTATCATCGTGAGATTGTAGCATTGAGGTGTTCATTATATCAGGATCTTTATACCCTCGGCCATAATGATTTTAGGCTAGAAATTGGCAAGAGTAGTATTTTCTTAGGAGCTTTATCAATGTAGCCGTCTGGGAACGACAGAGTGGTCAGAGCTTAGTTGGAAAATCCTTTGATTCAAACCCATAAGGGAGAGATCTCCAAGGAGCCTAAGGATGATTGGACTATTGGAGCAGACAGAGGTCTTCAAATGAAGGGTAGAATTGTCATGCCGAACAACCTATAGCTTAAGAAAGAACTTTTGACGAGGCACATCGTAGCAGATATACAGTGCACCAGGCACAACAAAAATGTATAAGGAACTGAAGAGGTATTTCTAGTGGAGTGGTATGCGCAAAGATATTGTAAATTATGTGGCTAAGTGCTTTACCTACCAGTAAGTTAAGTCAGAACATCAGAGACCTGAAGGAACACTACAGCCTTTACCCATTCCCAAGTGGAAGTGGACAGATATTTCCATGGATTTCATAGTAGGATTGTCTAAGTCCAAAAAGGGAAATGATTCTATTTGGGTTATAGTGGACAGATTGACGAAGTCCGTGCATTTCTTACCTGTGAGAATGACTTATACGACAGATACGTATGCGAGGATTTTCATTCGGGAAATTGTTAGATTACATGGAGTACCAAATACGATTGTATCAGATTGGGACTCAATCTTCACATCTTACTTTTTAAAGAGTTTTCAAAATGTTTTCGGCAGCCAGTTATCATTCAGTAGTGTCTTTCACCCCCAGACAGATGAAATAAAGCTCAAAAATAGATTAGCACAGTAAGCTAACTTGGATCTTTAACTCAAGGCGATTAGACCTTAAATCAAAGAGCACCAAGCTCTGATACCAATTGTTAGACCCTAGAGGGGGGGTGATTAGGGTCTTATGCTAATCTAATCCGATTAAATGCCAATTAAAATTAATTAACAAATTATTCTTGCAAGAGAGATCTACAATATGTTACAAGCAAGAATAAGCAATATGAATAATGAAATATATCCTATATGATGAACTATATATGCAAGGATATATAAACACAAGGGTAAACAATGTAAACAAGATAGTGGATGATATAGATAATGAGCTAATGACAATGGCGATATAAGATATGAACATCAAAAATAAATACGCCAAATACAAACTCAAACAAGCAATATGATCATGGAGTTCGGACCTTCCGTCCTACGTCTCCGCTCCCCACTCCCGGGGAGAAATCTACTAACACAATCCGGTTTGGAAGCCGTAACTTCTTCTACACACTCGGTTTATAAGTTCACCGAAAACTCTACAACTCACACTCTTGCAATCACACTCTACACCCACTAAGTGTTGGACCTAGCCGTGTCTCCCTCAAGTGCTCGGTTACAACCTCTCTCTAGGCACGTCAACCGACGCCACTCCTCTTGGGACGATCCTCGACTCTCACCATACACTCCTCACTCGGTGTACAAGTGTATTACAAAGTGATTCTCACAATAAGCACAAATATAACAAATGATTGTTCTCAAAACATGGTGAGAACTCAATTAAGCACAACTTTTAGTCACAAACCCACAACCCCAAATTATACTATGAATGTAAATACAATAAGCTCAAAAGGTTGTGTGTGAACAAAGAGATATAAATCAAAACTAAACTCAATGTAGTTCTAGCTAAATAACAATGATAATCAAATATATAAAATAGCTAGAAATAGAGTTTAGAAAACTTCTCAATATATCAAGAGTTGGAGGGAGAATAGTTGAATGCCCAAACACCAATAGATGATCTCCTCAAGCTCTTGTAGAATTGAATCACAAAACCGAAACACTCAAATGCTTAAAAGCTTCTTAAAACAAACTTAAACAAACATTAAAAAAGTTTAAACCCTTGTTAAAATATTTTAACCCATTCTCTTGTTATGGTCTAGAATTGAATGCAATGGGGGTATATATAGCCTCCCAAGAACTCAGCCAAAAACCCAAGCAAAATACAAAAACAGCCCCAAGCAACGGTAAGAAAACTAGTCGTTGGAAGCTGAAAAAGTTCTCGTCGGTCGACCAAAAAATTCATCGGTCGACCGGACGTCGGTCGACCGGAAATTCTGTCGGTCGACCGATTTGAGCTCTCGGTCGACCGGACCGGTCGACCGACGAACTCTCTGTCGGCTACTCAGGTTCGGTCGACCGGTTCGGTCGACCGAAAACTGACATATTCAAAAACTGGTTTACTGATTTTAAAATGTTGTTTAAAAATATCAAATAAATTCCAAAAAATATAAAACTTTGGGGAATGATTGTAGACATGATAATAAACATGCTACAGTGACAAATATCATCATTTTACAAAAAAGTCCAAAACATGAAAATATGATATACTTGAATTTTGATGTTTTGTCATAAACCAACTTTTGAAACTTTGTGAAATGTTTTTATAGACTTAGTAAAACATGTATAAACTAATATTGAAGTCTATAAACTAATAAGACAATATTTTCATAAAATTACATATTCTATGCAATAAGTACTAAAACACAATAGAGTATTGAGCTTAAAGTACTAACACACATAATATAAATTCCTAAACTAAATTACCCAAGCAATGATCTGGTCTTCGATGTAGCTCAACTTGGTAAACTCGCGGATGAGGCTTGAACTTGATCTTTAACTTTGAATTGCAAGGCTTCACCGACATTCCGCCAACCTCCTTTGGATATGATCGTTGAAGCTCTATTCCATCCATCCTCCAACTACGTTGTTTGTCTACAATATATAAGAATGTACAAACACTAGACAAACAACATTAGTAATAAATTGTTTGTTAAACATCATCAAAACAAGAAGGCCAACAATCTCCCCCTTTTTGATGATGACAAACAATTTACAAAAAAGGAATATATGCATGAAGGAAATGAACATATACAAGATAATACACATGCATATAAATGTATACTCACAATATTTCTCCCCCTTTGACAACATCAAAAAGGGGACAAAAGGATTAAGAGAGCGAGAGCTCCCCCTATCAATAAGCATAGGTGAGTATAACACATAGAAATATATAGGGATTGCTCCCCCTTTCAAAATGCCTCATGAATGTATGAAATGAAGATCATGGCAAACATATGTGAGCAAGCATAGATGGAAAATATGCTAAACACAACTCACATATATAAAGACAAATGAGAATATATATAAAAATACCATTATGAAAATAGTGACTCATATCAAAGTCTATAAAAACATGTATAATAGTAGATTTAAGAAATTAAAAGAAAAAGAGCATGAGAATCATGCAAAATGTTTTCAAATGAAAACAAATCAATCAAATGAAATCATAAATCAATATTTAAATCATAAAACCAAAACATCATTGATTTTTAAAAAAAAAATCAAGAGAGGCAACCATATCAAAATTTGGGAATTAATACCCAATAAATCCGGAGGGTTATATAAACGCAGTCCTCTCATCAAAACAAAAATAATAATCATGAAAACAAAAAAATTTGATCAAAGAAAATTTGTTTTCAAAAAAAAATTTCAAAGCATAATTTTCAAAAAACAAGAACTCTTAAAAATAAAAACATTAAAATTCTTGGTTAAAAAATTAAATTTGTTTTGGTACCCAAGAACTCTTGGTACCAAAAGATTTAGGAACATGACCCCTTTCATTTAAGCTCAAAGCCATAGGGTTATGAACCCTCTTAGGCATATGTGGTGCACGGGATCGGTCGTAGCAATAATCACTCAAATGACCCTTCCGATTGCAATATGTACAATAGAAAGGAAGCATTTGCTTATGTTGACCATTAAAAGGTGTACGTGGAACATTTGCAAATAAAGATGGTCTTTTAAGATTATTTTACAAATGATAAATATTTTGAACTAATGTTGGTCTACTTGAAATATTTTGCGATTTAGAAACTTTTCGCAAATCAAAACAAAACTTAGCTAGGTGACCAACTCTACCACAAAAATCACAATGATACACATGAGCATGCTTATGATGAGAAATAGGTGCATGTGTGTGTACATGTGATGAAGAAGCTACATGAGATGCACAAGGAGCATTGACATTTTTATGTTTGTGTGCATCATAGCAAAAAAATAGAGCACTTGTAAACTTTGCTATATATGTGTGCATGATGAGTGGATGATTTCTTAGACTTATCACACATATCCATAAGCTTCTTATGATTATCAATGCATATTTTTAAAGTTGAATCTAAAGATGAAATGTTATTATTCATAAGATTCAAATCTTTATTTTTAGGCACATATGCACTTTTAGAAGTAGAACATAAATAATCATTTATGAATGAAGCAGTGTTATTTTTTATGTTCACTACTTCTAACATGGCATCAATCTTAGCATGAGATAAGATAGAAATGGATGATGATAATTTCTCATTTTCCAATTTTAATATATCATTATTTTCTTTAAGAGCAACATTTTCTTGAGAAATGATATCAAAATTGGAAGCTAGCTTCTCATTTAAAACATCATGCTTGCTTTTTAAATCATTAAAATTATTTTGCAATTTGTTAAAGGCATGCAATAATTTTTCACTAGCACACGCAAGTTCATCACTAGATAAATCATTAGTTGTTTCGAACTCGCAAACCTCACTAGGGCTATCGCCTAGTGGCCGTGTGCATGATGCTCCGTATGAACTTGAAGTCGGATCCTCCAAAGCTTATTGGATCGCCTCTAAGTCTCCTTGATTCGCTTCAATAAATTTCCATAAGGTATAAGCACTATCAAAAGAATCAAGCTTGTTAGACATAAATGAATCAAATGCATTTAATAAAAATTCTAACATAAGCTTGTTCATAATAAACATCTTTTTATCATGTTTGCTCCACTTAGATTTCTCTAACGTGGACACAATATAAGCACAATCAATGATTTCCCATAAATCGATATTTTTAGATTGAACAAATCTTTTGAATCTAAAACACCATTGAGCATAGGGGAAAACATTAAATTTAGGAGCAATACTAGAATCATAGCCTAAACAAGATGCATCATTCATATCCATGATTTGTAAAAAAATATGCAAGCAAGATACAAATGCAATCAAAACAAGATTAGCACAAAAATATAACTTGGATTTTTAACTCAAGGCGATTAGACTTTAAATCAAAGAGAACCAAGCTCTGATACCAATTGTTAGACCCTAGAGGGGGGTGATTAGGGTCTTATGCTAACCTAATCCGATTAAATGCCAATTAAAACTAATTAATAAGTTATCCTAGCAAGTATGAAATACAACAAGAATATAAGCTAGGATAAGCAATATGAACAATCAGATATATCCTATATGATAAAGATATATGCAAGGATATATAAACAACACAAGGGAAAATAATCTAAACAAGATAGTGGATGAGATAAATGAGTAATGCACAATTGGCGATATAAGATAAATGCAAAAATAAATACGCCAAAGACAAACTCAAACAAGCAATATGATCACGGAGTACGGACCTTCCGTCTTACGTCTCCGCTCCCCACTCCCGGGGAGAAATGCACTAACACAATCTGGTTTGGAAGCCGGAACTTCTTCTACACACTCGGGTTACAAGTTCACCGAAAACTCTCACACAACAAACACTATGCAATCACACTCTACACCCACTAAGTGTTGGACCTAGCCGTGTCTCCCTCAAGTGCTCGGTTACAACCTCTCCCTAGGCACGTCAACCGACGCCACTCCTCTTGGGACGATCCCCGACTCTCACTACACACTCCTCACTCGGTGTACAAGTGTATTACAAAGTGATTCTCACAATAAGCACAAATATAACAAATGATAGTTCTCAAAACAAGGTGAGAACTCAATTAAGCACAACTCTTAGTCACAAACCCACAACCCCAAATTATACTATGAATGTAAATACAATAAACTCAAAAGGTTGTGTGTGAAAAAAGAGATATAAATCAAAACTAAACTCAATGTAGTTCTAGCTAAATAACAATGATAATCAAATATATAAAATAGCTAGAAATAGAGTTTAAAAAACATCTCAATATATCAAGAGTTGGAGGGAGAATAGTTGAATGCCCAAACACCAATAGATGATCTCCTCAAGCTCTTGTAGAATTGAATCACAAAACCGAAACACTCAAATGCTTAAAAGCTTCTTAAAACAAACTTAAACAAACACTAAACAAGTTTAAACCCTTGTTAAAATATTTTAACCCATTCTCTTGTTAGGGTCTAGAATTGAATGCAATGGGGGTATATATAGCCTCCCAAGAACTCAGCCAAAAACCCAAGCAAAATACAAAAACAGCCCCAAGCAACGGTAAGAAAACTAGTCGTTGGAAGCTGAAAAAGTTCTCGTCGGTCCACCGGAAAATTCATCGGTCGACCGGAAATTTTATCGGTCGACCAGACCGGTCGACCGACAGACTTTCTGTCGCCCAGTGAGCATATGAACTCAGGTTCGGTCGACCGATTCGGTAGACCGAAAACTGACATATTCAAAAACTGGTTTACTGATTTTAAAGTGTTGTTTAAAAATATCAAATAAATTCCAAAAAATATAAAACTTTGGGGAATGATTGTAGGAATGATAATAAACATGCTACAGTGACAAATATCATCATTTTACAAAAAAAGTCCAAAACATGAAAATATGATATACTTGAATTTTGATGTTTTGTCATAAACCAACTTTTGAAACTTTGTGAAATGTTTTTATAGACTTAGTAAAACATGTATAAACTAATATTGAAGTCTATAAACTAATAAGACAATATTTTCATAAAATTACATATTCTATGCAATGTTTTCAAAAACACAATAGTAAATATGAAATATGTGATTTCATATTATAAACATGAAAACTCAAAAACTATGTATGTATATATATAACTATATATATGCATAGAAACCAAAACTTATGTATATATATATAACTATATATATATACGAAGAAACCAATAAATGTGTGTGTATAGATATTGAGCTTAACGTACTTAACACACATAATATAAATCCTAAACTAAATTACCCAAGCTTGATCTTGATCTTCATTGAGCTCAACTTGGTACACGTGCGGATGAAGCTTGAACTTGATCTTTAACTTGAATTGACGTTGCTTCACTCCACAATTCCGCCAACCTCCTTTTGATATGATCGTGTAGGCTCAATCCATCCAACCTCCAACTCGTTGTTTGTCTATAATAAATAGAAATATACCAACACTAGACAAACAACATTAGTGGTAAATTGTTTGTTAAACATCATAAAAACAAAGAGGCCAACAGGGAGGACCACATCCCACTAATTGAATTTGTATATAATAATTGTTATCAAGCTACCATCAGAATGGTGCCGTATGAAGCCTTCTTTGGGAGGCCTTGCAAATCACCTATATGTTGTGCGGAGCCAGAGGATAGTTTATTACTTAGTCCGGAGTTAGTTAGGAAGACCACAAAAAAGGTGGCATCGATTCGAGAGCGCATTCTTGCTACACAGAGTCGGCAAAAGAGTTATGCAGATCAACGAAGACGACCTTTAGAGTTTCAGATCGGAGACTTAGTTATGCTAAAAGTATAATTGATGAGGGGTGTTCAGCGATTCGGTAGACGAGGCAAGCTTGCCCCAAGATATGTTGGTCCATTTAGGATCATCGAGCGCATCAGGCTACTTCTTATTGATCAGACCTTCCAGCATCAATGTCGAGTGTACAAGATGTCTTTCATATTTTGATGCTTAAGAAGCATTTGCGTGATGATGAGCAGCAGAGGGTGATTGAACCACCCGAGGTCGAGATCCAGGATGATTTGAGTACCGTTGAGATTCCAGTATGCATTCTCACTAGAGAATATAAAAAGCTTAGGAATAAAGTCATTCTATTAGTGAAAGTTCAGTGGAACTGATAAGGAGCCGAAGATATTTCCTAGGAGCACGAAGAGAATGTACGTTGTGACTACCCACATATGTTTGAGCAGGTAAATAGATTGATTATGATTTATTTCTATGATCATATATACATATAAAGCTAGAATGTGGATGTTAACACTTAGCTCCTAATCATTTGCAACACATGGTATATATATGGGGGTTCCTTGTTTGGATTTTTCACCTGACGTACTAGTTCCGTCTAGTTAGGGGTTAAGTGAGAGTATTCATATCCTAGATTGTTAAGTGTAGACATTATAATAATTCATATCTGAAGATTTATGCTAATGTATTATTAATCGCTAAGATATGTTTGTGGAATTTTGAGGACAAAATTCTCTTAAGGGGGGTGAATGTAAAGCCTGGAATTTTTTTGAATCATATAATTAATGTGTGATTAATTATAATATGCTGATATTTAATATGATAAATATCATTTAATGGTATAATAGTATGATACTAAGTATTAGAGTATAAAAAGTTCATACATGAGAAAGAAACGAGTCGAAACATGCACAATGGCCAAATATATGCAGAACTGGAAATTTCTAGTCCGGTCGACCGTCACGGTCGACCACAGTCCGGTCGAACGCGAAACCTGCTGAGGGTTTTCTCCTGTTTTGAGTTGGTTTCGGATTTCTAATGCCTATATCTATTTCTTCTGGCTTATATATCAAATATTCACAATATTTGCATTTTTCTAAGAACCCTAGTAGCCACCAAACACCCCATAAAATCTAATTTGATTTTTTAAAGAAGATTGGAGGCTTTTGAGCGGGATTTCGTGTGGTTCTTGACTTTTGGATTGGAGATCTTCTTGGACTTTGTATCTTAAATGTTTTTCTACAAGTCTCAGGCGAGTTTTATCACTGCTAATCCACCACCCAGTTTTTTAAAATTTTTTTAAAGAGTTTTTAAGATGTTTTGTAGAGCTAAATTGACTAGTTTATGAATAAAAGTAATTTCTTTTGTATTATATGTATAAAGACTAGGTCTTTACATGTTAAAAAGATTAAAAACGAGTTTACAGAAGTTTTAAGATCTGGAAAATGATTTTAAACGTTGTTTAATCTAAAGAAAGATGATTTATTCTTCGTTTTGAGTTTTTATGCATGATTTAAGGTTTGAATATAAGCTTTATGCAAATAATCATGCTATGTATGTTGTGATTGTATCATGAAGTTTTTATCTGTTGTTGACATGATACCATGCAAGTTTCACGTTGTTTAGAACAAGTTTGAACCACAAAAACACAACACGAACACGAACTATGCAGAAACCTATACAAACAGGAAAATTAGTTCACGGTCGACCGTGCCTTAGAGGCGGTTGACCGCATGCAGGACAGAGACCAGGGTAGTCTCTGGAACTCATCGCGGTCGACCGCTGCTTATGGTTGACCACCACAAAGTTTTTGGCTCGTGCTTGTTGTTTGGCTTTGTTTTGATTTTCGAGGGAGTTCTCGATCTTGTAACATTATAATGCAATCTTTATGAGTTGTTTAGTACCTGGGATGATGGTGAATACCAGATATGGACACGCACAACAAGATATGTGCATGTATGCTTAGAATATATTGTGTTAACATACTTTTTGTCACAAATTGAATTAATAAGTACGTATGAAGAAGTATAGTTAATTCATGTATCCAGAAATAGGGAGATAAAATATACTTGTCGCAGAACGACTGAATAAGAGTATTACAATAGTGTCATTATCTCATTATCTGAAAATATGGAGATAAAACCTATTTTTTGCAGAACGATTGAGTAATTTTTATTACAAAAGTGTCGTTGGTTTATGTTATCCGAAAATAGGGAGATAAAACCTATTTGCCGCAGAACGACTTAGTAAGAGTATTACAAAAGTGTCGTTATTTCATGTATCTGGAATAAGGAGATGAAACCTATTGCTGCAAAGTGATTGAGTAACAACATTACAAAATTATTGCTATTACACAAGGAGGTGCACACATATATGAATTGTAAGTTGTAGTTTTTCTTCCATGATAGATTTCCCATGAACAGGGTGCATTCTTGAGTTAGTGGTATATATGATATGGCCTATAGTGACTTTTGAGTTGGATGAGATCCTCTTATATTAGAGCCAACTACTAGAGGGTAGTTCGAGATGAGATATTTATTCTGTATGTATGAGGGTTGGAGTATGTTGCTTTTGACTTTTGTTTTTCATTCATAGAGTTCAGAATTTGTATTCGGAAGCCACAATTTAAGATATGGTATATACATGAGGGTTTCCTTGTTTGGATTATTTCGTTCGACATACTAACTCTCGTATTGTTTATTCCTTAGTGCAAATCTCCAGTTAGAGTTATATGAATGATTTTATACTTATATATACTGACTCTATTTTCTTATACTCCTACCCTTTCCCTTTGAGAGAAGTGGAGATGCTCTCGCTAGTGCTTTGACGCTCGTTGTTTTCCTCCCATTCAGGTAGGGAGTTCGGTGCATGGAGAGTCGCAGGTTAATGAGATTACTTCATAGACTCTGTTCAGATACTTATATTATATTTGTATTTATTGCAGAACTCCACATTTAGTTGTTATCTTTAGATTTTAGACTTGCATTTTATTTTGTAGAGACTGAGAGACATAGCGAACTTTTATTTGATTCATTGTATTAGAGATTTATTTTAGACTCAGAGATAATTCTATTCTACTTATGTTGGGCTCATTATTGATTTCTACTGACACTTCTTCCGTGCATATCTGGTTTTATTCTACTTCTATTATTTGCTTGTCTGTACCTTTATCTATTTGTTGATTCCACTAGAGAGATAGTCACTATGATGGTGAAACATGTCGTAGCATGGTGTTTGGTGATTGGCAGGTTTGACAAACCGTGTTTCACTTTGGACTGTAGCCTTGTGTGAACCCTGGGGCCTTACATAAAATCATGTCTCAAGTGATCAATCTAAAATACATCTGATATCTGAAACAAATAATGAGTATCTCAACATGAATCAACTGAAAATAAAGTAAGGCGCATTGTCCTTGCAATATGATATACAAAACTCTAATGTCTGCATGAAAACATGAAACTACGGTGGATCTTCTAATGGTAAAATCATACGACGGTGACTATGTAAGAACTCTATCATCTTGCAACCCTCCAAAGCTCAGAGCGCTATAGTAAGATCATCTTCATCCACCCTAAGGGGAAGGGCTGCTAGATGTAGTGGAAACTCTACCAATTAAGCATAGGCTACCTAGATTGTTTTTCACGTATCTAATAGAATTAATACTTAATCTACAACACGAGACTTGGAGAGACACACGCTGTCATAAGACTTCACCGGAAGTACGGGAGCAGGATCTGGAGTTGATGAAGGCTGGAGAGCAACGTCGCCTGCTTTTACCTTAGGCGCCGATTTGGCTTTTGGCATCCAAACTTGTTTGGATCTCGACGATCTCTTAACTGCCTCGTTCTTTTGCATTTCATGTACTTTTCGGACAAGGATCTGGGCATGCACAAGCAAGGCGTGGTGCTTCTAGATTCGCTCCTCGAGATTAGAGCGGGTTCGTTTGACATGAACCCATTCGTTAATTGGAGGTCGAGAAGAGGATTCCGATGCTAGTCGTGGTGACAAATTAGCCACTTGGCGCTTTCTAAACTCCAGATCTGCTTGGTAATGGAGTCCATCCACCTGATCCAAAGCCTTGGCGAAGTAGCATGCTAGGCGTTGGCGTTTCTTTTGACGTGCTCTCTTTGATAGAGTTGGCGCGCCTTCAGCAGTCGGCTCCTTGATCGCGAAGGAGTTCAGATCTGCAGATCTGGTCTCATTGGATGCTGACGGATCGTTGCAAGGTGCAACTATGGCAGCGACGACGTGGAGATCGACTTCATGGGTCTTTAGATCTGGAGACCGGCGGATCTTCTGGGAGGAGGAGATCTTCCTGCGTTTATGAGGAGGAGCAGATCTGGAGGAGGAGGAGGAGATGTACTCTTCAAATTAGGAGGATGACAGATACTCCTCGAACTTCAGTTGGTCGAACTCGTATTCGACCACTTTTTCAACCGGGATGCAGATCCGAGGTTGCGACACGACAGCTCCGGCAGCGAAGCTGTTGGCTCCCACTGTGGTCGCCAGTTTGTTTGCCGTGAAAGTTGATTTCTTCATTGTTTTCATTGCTACCAAATCTATTACAACTTTAGTCATCACAATAAACTCGAATAAAATAAAAAGTTGATCTTTTTATAAGATCTCCTTACATAATGAAAATAAAACAAGTTTACAACTTTGTCAAACAAACGCAGGGAGATTGTTTATCGGTCTTCTGCTTGTGTGGGTGTCTTTGCTTGTGCCGGGGTTTATCCGTGGACCACCATCGATCAGATCTAATTACTGAAAAATCGGGCAGAGCTTCGGTTATTCACGAAAGAATTAAGAAACCATAGCGCTTATCTCGGCAACGGCGAGATAATTGCTCTTCTTATGATTACCGCAACGGGATAATCTTAAGGAACGAACCCGGGGGAACTGCAGATCTAAAGAATCTCTCTCTTGTGTTAAAGAACTCGATCAGATCTCTCCTCCTCCTCTTTGAAATCCGTGCACCTTCAGTCTTCAATGCGGCAGGGCTTCGCCTAATCTCCAAAATTCCAGATCCTAAAAAATGAAGGCCCTGGGGCTGTATTTATAGGCTCCAGGAAGTCTGGGTGGAGACACCCTTGTCCGGGTGGAGACACCCTTACCCGGGTGGAGACACCCTTGCCCGGGTGGAGACACCCAAGGGTGTCTCAGTGAGAATGGAGACAATCCGTTTTGCGCGCTTGTCTATTTCCTCCGTAACTTCTTCATTCGAACTCGGATTTGAGTGATTCAAAGTGCGTTGGAAAGCTAGCGAGGAGACTTGTAAGCTCTGATGATGAGATCATTATGGATTAAGCTAGGATAGGAGCTTAGTTTCGTCTTTTGTAAGCGACGCGGGACTCCCGTTCAGTTCGTATCCTTATTATTCTGAAACTCTGTTGCTTCACATAGTTTGTCAACCCACTTCATGTGTTTGTCAACATCAATCAAGCTCCTGTGACTTAGATTGTGACATTCATCATCTTTTCTTAGCACTGAGCCGTTCGGGGAGACCTATAGGCAATTTTCGATACCTACATCTACTATATCTCCTCTTCTTAAAGACCTTCCATGAACTGAATATATGCAGAGCTTGTTGGGTTATTTTTGTTAGTAAACATCTACTTGTGAATGTAGTCAGCATTTCTTTCATGCAATTTACTCTCATGCTCCCATGTATCTTATGCCCAGTAACAGTATATTTGCAAATGTTTACTTGTGTAATGTTTGCCTCATTTAAAATATTAGCACTTAATATTTTTATGCAACCTTTTGCGCATCAAAAAACAAGTGCATACTACTCATTTAAAATATTAGCACTTTGTCTTTCACCTGTGCATTGTTGGAAAAAAATAATAAATCCTTCATCCACAAGCTCTCTTGGCTGATTTTTGATGGAGAAAGAAACTGATTTTAATTGATTGTGATTATTGATTCCTTGATTTTTCTATTACTTATGCAACACTTAGATTACCATTGCAATTAGTTTTATTGTAAGTAATAATTTTTTTTATTTTTTTCCTTCTTTTGGTTGCAGTCCTTGGATTTTTAGGGACTTTGAGGTTAGTGGGAGAACTCATCTGTTGAAAGGTAAATTACGTTTCATTTTCCTTTTCATTATTTTGATAATAAAGAGAGCATATGAGGGAGATGCTATTGTGTGTTTTATTTGATTATTTACACTTAATTCTATACATGCAAGAGCCTTTAGAGTTCCTATTGCTTCCACTGCAGATCCATGAGTTCGATTATTGAGCTTTAGAATTATTGATATCAGGTCCATGAATTTCATCTGCACTTACATATGTGCCTTCCACCGGTTCCAAACAAACTTCAAAATGATAGAATTACTGATCTAATAGCCACTCTTGCTTAAGACAACTTTCTATATATCTAAAGAGTTGCATTTAGCTCATAAAAATGGATTAAGCAATGACTCAGATTCACATAAAATGCACGTTTGTTTGTTGGTTGGTTTTCATGAACGAATTTGGTTAGGTTTGCATTGCCAACATAAGTTACTGCATAGTAATTGTTTGTGGAGGATGTATAATGAATGATGTTGCCAACATATATCCATGATGTTGCAGCTCATTAATGAGAAGCCTCAAGTGATTCAAGAGTATGCGTCTTACAAGGCAATTCCAAATTAGCAGATAATTGCCAAACTAGTGAGGGACTTGTTATGGAACTTTGACATCTAAAGCAAATGGTTTTATTTTGATTTTGAGCAGCTTGAATTGGTTATAGTGTATATGAAGTGTGGAGCTGGTTTTGTAACTTTTTACATGGTGTATCCTCTATTGTGTTGTTTTCTTGTGTCTAATGAATGAGGTTTGTAGAGCCTTTTATTTGTTTTTCTCTGTTGTTGCCTTAAAATTTTTAGATTAGTTGTTTATATTTACTTAGCCTTTAAATATTTACACTCATGTAGTTTCTTAATATGCATCACGTGCAACGCACGTATGGCATACTAGTGTGTGTATATATATAATTTTTAGATTAGTTGTTGATATTTACTTAGCCTTTAAATATTTAAACTCATGTAGTTTCTTAATATGCATCACGTGCAACGCACGT
>NC_033799.1:36880169-36908872 GCF_001876935.1 Asparagus officinalis | reverse complement strand
ATTTATGTGTTGTTATGTTTGTGAAAACATTTAATAAAAATTCATGACACGTTACATGTCCAAACTCATATTTCAACTTTGTATCAAACATGCACTTGTGAGCAATTTGCAAAACTATGACTTTTTATAAATGGTAAATGCTATTCCAAAAATTTCTTCGCAAACATGTTTTAATTCATGTTTATAAACTTTTGCCAAAGTTTCATTATTTTTTGATATCATTTGTTATTTTTATTGTATTTAAAAAACCAATTTTTAAAACCTAAAAAATCCATGTATCAGTTTGCGGTTGACCGAACATGTCGCCACGGTCGATCATCCAGTAGTCCAGTCCCTAGTTTTAGTTTACAGGCTTTATGGTCGGCCAGACATGTCACCGCGGTCGATGGTCTAGGAGCCTAGTCTCCAGTTTTAGTTTACAGTCTTCGCGATCGTCCGGACATGTCGCCACAGTCGACTGCCACTGTTACCGTTGTACAGTAACAGCTATTTTCCAGCTGTGTTTTCTTTTGAATTTTTTATCTTTTTCATTGTGTTTTGGCTAATATCTTGAGATGTTACAAATAGCCCTTAGCATTAAACTCTCCAACCAACTCAAGAAAATTGGCTTAACAAGTTTTGCAAGAGTTTAAAAGGTGTTTGTGCGTTGTTTCAAGTTTTGTTTTTGAAGAGGAGTTTTTCACAAAAAGAATGCTTATAATCTTATTTGAGGAATCCATCCTCATTCTCATTTCTACAACTCGTTGTGTTTTTAGAGAAGTTTTCTAAACACTTTATATAGCTCATTTGTTATTGAATTTCATATTCATATTTTTGCCAGATCAATTTGAGTTAGAATTTTGTTGTACTCATTTATCGCGCACATCCTTATTGAGCTTTTAGTATTTTCATATTATCTATTGTTGGGTTGTGGGGAGTGATATATTCAGAGTGAGCTACATTGTGTTCTCATCTCATTAGAGAACAAAAATTGTTGTAATTGAGTTGTACCGTGAGAATCACTTTGTAATACACAAATACACGAGAGGGGTGTGTAGTGAGAGACGTGGTTGATACCAAGAGGAATGATGTTGGTAGTGAAGCCTAGAGATAGGTGTGAATCCAAGCACTTGAGGGAGGTGACACGTGAGAGAACAACCCTTGAGGTTGTAGTGTGTGATTACATTGTGAGTGATTGTAAAGTTTTTAGTGAGCTAGAAAATCAAGATTGTGTGGTGTTGTAAATGTTTTCGGTTAGCATTGAAAACCAGTGTGATAGTGGAGATATCCTCGAGGTGAGGAGCAGAAACGAAGGTCAAGTGGTTAGACCGAACTCCATGATCATATTGTGTGTTTGTATTTTTTATTTGGCGTATATTTTTATCTTTCTCTTATTGCTCATATCTCATACTCATTGTTTATATCTCCTTTTGTTTAATTCTATATTGTTGCATATATAACTTGTATATCATTATTGCTAGGATAATTGTTAAGAAGTTTTAAATTGTTAAGAAGTTTTTAGTTTACAGGCTTTCACGTCGACCAGACATGTACCCGCGGTTGACGACATAGGAGCCAAGTTTCTAGTTTCTATTTACAGGCTTCATGGTCGACCGGACATGTTGCCACGGTTAACCGCCGCTGTTACCGTTGCACAGTATCGGCTATTTTCCAGCTATGTTTTTTTTGACTATTTTGTCTTTTTCTTTGTGTTTTGGCTGATATCTTGAGATGTTATAAATAGCCCTTAGCATTAAACTCTCCAACCAACTCAAGAAAATTGTCCTAACAAGTTTTGCAAGAGTTAAAAGGGTGTTTGTGTGTTGTTTCAAGTTTCGTTTTCAAAGAGGAGTTTTTCACAAAAAGAAGGCTTACAATCTTATTTGAGGAATCCATCCTCATTCTCATTTCTAAAACTCTTTCATTTTTTAGAGAAGTTTTCTAAACTTTATTATATGACTCATTTTTTATTGAATTTCATATTCATATTTTTGCTAGATTAATTTGAGTACGAATTTTGTTGTACTGATTTATCACACACATCCCTATTGAGCTTTTAGTATTTTCATACTGTATATTGTTGGGTTGTGGGGAGTGACAAATTGAGAGTGAGCTACATTGTGTTCCCATCCCATTAGAAAACAAAATTGTTGTAATTGAGCTTTATCGTGAGAATCACTTTGTAATACACAAATACACCAAAAGGGTTATGTGGTGAGAGACGCGGTCGATACCAAGAGGAGTGGCGTCAGTAGTGAAGTCTACAGAGAGGTGTGAATCCGAATTTATCACACACATCCCTATTGAGCTTTTAGTATTTTCATACTGTATATTGTTGGGTTGTGGGGAGTGACAAATTGAGAGTGAGCTACATTGTGTTCCCATCCCATTAGAAAACAAAATTGTTGTAATTGAGCTTTATCGTGAGAATCACTTTGTAATACACAAATACACCAAAAGGGTTATGTGGTGAGAGACGCGGTCGATACCAAGAGGAGTGGCGTCAGTAGTGAAGTCTACAGAGAGGTGTGAATCCGAGCACTTGAGGGAGGCGATATGTGAGAGACCAACACTTGAGATTGTAGTGTGTGATTACATTGTGAGTGATTGTAAAGTTTTCAGTGGGCTAGAAAACCGAGATTGTGTGGAGTTGTAAATGTTTTCGGTTAGCATTGAAAACTTGTGTCATAGTGGAGATCTGCTAGAGGTGAGGAGCGGAGACGTAGCTAAAGTGGTTAGACCGAACTCCGTGATCATATTGTGTTTTTACGTTTGTTATTTGGCGTACATTTTTATCTTGCTCTTATTGTTCATATATCATACTGGTTGTTTATATCACCTTTGTTTAATTCCATATCCTTGCATATATAACTTGTATATCATTATTGCTAGGATAATTTTTAATAAGTTTTAAATTAGCATTAAATCGTATTAGATTAGTATATTACCCTATTCACTCCCATCTAGGGTAATTTCACTAGCACATGTAGCCTTCCTCAAGTGTTTGGAATTACTACCTCTCACTAGGCTTTGCAACCGAGCCCACTCCTCTTGGAATCGACCACATCTCTTAACACACACTCCTCTCGATGTAAAAGTGTACTACAATGTGAGTTCGCAATAAGCATAAGTAAATACAAAGGTTTGTTCTCTAACAATATGAGAACTCAATTAGGCTCACTATCAATCACACTCACAACCCAAATGTATTAAATGTAAAAATACTCAAGCTCAACTATGGGTGTGTGTGAAATAATATGAACAATAAAAAAGAGTGAACTTAATCTAAAATCATGTTTAAATAAATTTGATAATCAACAAATAAATATGTAAAGCTAGAATTGAGTTTAGAGAAAACTTCTCTGAAATGACAAGAATGAGAGAGATAGAGTTGTAGCTCAAACTTGAAGGAATCAATCTACTCCTTGTGAAAGTTTCTTCAAAAAAACAAACTGTGAAACATTTAAAAACTCTTAAACAAACTTAAACCCCTTGTAAACTTGTTTTAAATTTTTCTTTAATGGTTCAGAAGTTAAAGGGTATGGGGTATATATAGGATCAAGAAACAATGACCTAAAAACCAAGAAAATATCATAAAATAACAAAATCTAAAAAATTGGCCATTATGCTAATGACTACATATTTAGTCGACCGGTTGACATTAGTTATAAACCGAAGGGTATGCATCGGTTGACCGAAACCAAGTTGTTCGTCGACTGAAGCATCCTGAGAAACAAGGCTAAAAAACACATGTTCTGTTCGGTCGACCGGTTTACATTGGTCGATCAATCAAAGGGTGTGAATCGGTCAATTAAAACTAAGTTGTTGATCGACTGAAGCACCCTAAGAAACATGTTGACAACTCAAGTTCTGGTCGGTCGATCGGCAGGCCTTGTGTGGTCAACCAAAAACTAAAATGCTGAAAATGTGAATTTTAAACATCTTAGAAAAATATCAAATAAATTTCAAAAATTCATAAAACTTGAGGAAATGTTTGTAAACATGAAAATGAACATGATACAAAGAAATTTTTCAAATTGCATTTCTTATTTTTGAAAACTCATCGTTTTGTAAAAACTCTAAAATACATGTTTGCATGAACACTTGATTTTAAGATTTGACTTAACTTAAGTCACAAAAACATTTTAAATTGATTTATTGATTATATATATGATGTATAAAAAGTTTTATTTTGACCACAAGTCAATAACACAAAATTTTCGTAAAAATACCCAAAATGTGATGAAAATAAATAATGTGTATGTGTAGATAATTTGAGCTCAGTGTATTGATACCAAAAATACACATCCTACGCTAATATACCTTGTTGGTTGCATATGAAGCTCGTTCTTACGTTGTTGACTTGATTTGTATTGGCTTAATTTCAAATATCAACAACCTGGATATAATAAGCAAACCAAAAATACTGGAAACAATCTTAGTTATAATTGTTTGTTAATAATCAAAACAATATTGGAGATTAGGATCATAAACATGAGTCCTAACACAGGGGAATTGGTTATAGATTCACTTTTTTAAATTGGCAACTTAATCAAATTTTATGGATATGTTCACTATAAACTCTCACAAGACTACAATTTGTCATTTAGACTAACCTAGAGGTTTAAAGGCTTATTGTATACGATAAATACAATGGCAATTCCTACAAAAGTAAATTGGGATTTTTCTTTCTTTTCCATTCAATTTCTCTCTTTGCTAAAGAACTAGCAAAAGTTTACGTATGGGTGTATTTGATAATTATATTATTATTATATTTTTATAGTTTAATTATCTATTTTACTTAAATAAAGATAACACTTATAAATATGTTTTATCTTAATTTGCAGGTTAATAAAAAATCAATGAATAAATGCCCAAAAGAGTCAAATTTTCTAATTTTCTACCATTTATTGAAGCCCAAATATAAAGATAAAAGAAGGTCCAAGAAAGCACAAGGATCAATGAAATAACCGAGTCAAGGAATCATAAATAAAATAAAATCTGTCTCAAACCAACAAATCGACTAAACTATTGGGCAATTGGCGACCAATCGATTGGTCAACCAATTGATCAACAGCTTTGTTCACAACTGAAATATATTTTCGATTGAGATTTAATCATTATTCTCCAAGTAATACCAAGGGTTCATATTTGTGATAAGACTATAAATAAGGGAATGAATCTGAAAAATTTATAAAAACCTCCATTAAGAAGAGGTTAATCTTGACGAACAAAACTTTCAAAATTATAGACTTGGTGAAATAATAAACAGAAGTTTTTCTAATTCATAATTTCTTTTATTCTATTATTGTCAATGAACAGATGAAACAATGAAGTGAAGAATTGACTCAATCAAGGCTAAGAGCTCTCAATGGCAAAATGTTCCTTGTACTTTATTTTTAATCTAGGATATTCATATAATAGTAACACTCTTTCTCTTTCGTCAACTAGAATATTTTTGAGCATAAAAGTAGTTAGTTTCTTCTCATACCTCTAGTATCTTTTTTTCTTCTTAATTCAATGAATGGAAACAAAACTGTAGGAAATCAGAGTCATACGAAATTAGTTTGATAATTTATATTGTGGATTATGCTCTTTGCTTAAAATTTCCATGTTATAGTATAATCATTTAGAGAAACTAATGGTAATAAAACTATATTTAGGGCTATTTTTTAGTGGTTATTGTACTACAAATTTAGAATTAATATCTAGGTTTCTTTCATGATATTTTCTTTTATTGCTATTTTTTTTTGTCAATGAAGTGAAACAGAAGATGAATATTATGACTTTCAAAACTAGAGCCTTGCAATCAAAATAATTTTCCTTTATCTTTTATTAATAAGGTATCCATATTAAGTAATATCTTGCCTTTCTTTAATAGATTAATGTGGACGCTAAAAGTAGTTTAATTCTTCTTCATACCTGCTCTATTCTTTCTCTTATTCAATAATGTGAAACCTCAAAACATTTAGGAAATATCTAAGCAAATAACAAATAGTTGATATTTATAGTTGTGATATATCTCTTTTCTAAAAATTCATGTAGATAATCATTAGAGACAATGAGAAACAAAAATATTAGCTTATTCGAGTGGTTTTTAATGGTTATGGCTATCAAATTTAAAAATATCTTAAGTTCTTTTCAATGAAGAGTAATTGACTTTAGAGATAAAAATTGATAGTCATAAATTTCATTCTCTTAAAAGTGCTATCTAGCTAATAAGTCACAATTATAATAAATTGATAAAAATTAGTTATATTTCTAAGTGATTTAGTGTGGATATTAATTCTTAATTCAATCACAATTGAATCCATTCATACTTTATTTTTTGATTCTCCCCTTTATTCGAATTTTCTTTATTATTTATTTCTCTAATCATTCCCCCTCTTAATCTAGTTATTATTACATAAAGCAAACCATTCTCTTTATCTTAAACCATATATCTATCTAATGTCAACACACAAAACTTAAACAATTTATTAATCCTACAACACCGTCCTTGAGGTATCAAATATATTCTTAGTATAACTATGGATTCAACTGCAACTTATGTTCAATTATTCCTATCAACCAGCATTCACCCTAAGACCTCATGTAGTGATATAGATCGCCTGGCGAGATACCTTGCGATACAAGATAAGGTGGGATATGAACTCCGTTGGATATAGGTGCCCTGCAGACAATAATTGTATATTATAACAGGACCTATATGTATAATACAATCTTGTTCAAAATGATAGTATGCTATTTTGGTTAAATTTATCTGGTAATTTTTAGAATACAGATAAAGTTCTTAGAATAATACTAGACTATCAGACATTTCGGATAGTGATCGTAATGAAGAGATCTGATTAGTCGGTAACATATATTCCTATATGTTCTTAGTCGATGAAGTGTTGAGATGAGACATCATTACTTTGGTAAGACTAGTGCATACTCTATTTCTCCTTTGATAGGATGGTGATCCATCTCTTAGATCACTGATGTGAGACATCAAGATACAGTATACAGGTAACTCATTACTGAATGAGTTGACTGAACGACTCACCGAGAATGTCTAATTGGTAATTATACTTAATTGTCAAATAGAAGTTCTCAAGTGATATAGCACAAAGAAGTCTCATGACCATAGGCATGAGTGCAATATCTTATATGTCAGTATAAGTGTACTTAGACTTTTACCTAACCACGGTTCTCATCGAGTTGTACATAATGGTTCTTGTTGGGTACATCCCCAGGCATAAGTAGATATTGAGATGCTAAGATGGGATTTGTCTCTCCCGGTATAGGAGGTTGATGTCATAAGATTGTTTGATATAAGTATAACCTGAAAATCCTTGGCCGAGGTGAATATGATAAACTAAGTGTCAGTTTGATCTAAAAGGTTATGACTTTAATATCAACAAACACTAATCAAGTTATTAAGGTTTGACAGTTGATCATACCCTAGGCTTGATAGTTTTGACATGATTTGACGAAGAGACCGGACTGTACAGTATTATCGCTGAGTGGTCCTGATAAAATTGTGTTAACATAGACATTTATCACAACTTATACCCGGGTAGTCTTCATGTGTAGCTAGCACCTCTGCTGTACTTGTGGATATCATCCACTGCCAAGTTCTTAAGTTGGGCCCTAGAGTTACACCAAGCACGTACTTGAATCCTACGAAACACAATTTATAGAGTCCCGTATGATTGATACGCATATATGATTTTACCGAGTACACATAAACGGTTATGTATATTGATAAAATCAGAATGCTATGTGCTTAATAAATGAATTCCAGTATTTTTTTTGATAAAGTTAACTTTTAGTTAACTGGTTGACTTTTTGGTCAATAATCGACTTTTGGTCTACTCTTTGACATTTTTGTCATATGATGACTTATTAGTCAATGATTAAAAAATTACTAAAATCGTATTTATAAAATACCGTATTAATATGGTATTTTTATTTATGAAATACACACTTCATTATACCTTGATTAATGAGTCATGAGATGAATTATTAAGGTGGTATGGTTTGGGAACATGGTTTTAGCATATGGTTTTGATTCTTCATGACTCTTTGCATGACTCATGAGATGAGTCATGGCATGACTCATGACATATTCATAAATATGTCATTGTTTTGATGACTCTTTGCATGACTCATGGTTTGAGAATCATTGTTTTGATGATTCATGGCATGACTCATAAGATGAGTCATAGATGTCATAACATATCTCACTCTATAAATATGTGCTCTCTTTCTCTTATGGATGGTTAATGAAAAGAATGCAAGAATGGAAAATGAAGTAAATGACTTATTCGTAGTTGCTTTCCATAAAAGAAAAGAAGAGAGATCTACCTCTTACAAAACTCTAGCAATCTTTGAGTAAGAGGAAGTAGTATGATTTTAAAGTACCCCGGGGTGAATATCTTGCCTTGTGTCTCAAAAAGACTCCAATTTTATCAAGCTCACTTGAAGACTTGGAGATCCACTATGAGGAGGTTTACTACTATAAGGAGCAAGAGCTAGGGGTTGTTCGATCTTCCATTAAATCACGCTACGAAAGTATCACTTTCTAACTCTTGTATGCTCTCTTTAATATGGGGATCATGTTAGATTTAATTTGGATGGTTCTAGTTTGTATTTCTTGCTCTCTACATACTTAGTATTATTATACATATAGTCTTCCGCTGCGTATTTAGCATGTAGATTTTGCACGGGATTTCCATCACTCTCCTAAAAATAGAAGGTGCATTTATGGGTTACATAAGCACTTATGTGAAATCACTATGGTGCCTAATCTAAATAATCCTCTTCTCAAACATGTCATGAATGTCATGTCTGTTAGTGCGGTTAATGAGGAAGATACATATTTTAAGAAAACATACTATTGTACTAAATTATCAAACAATGATAAGAAGTCAGTTTAGATCATGATTTTAGCTCACATATTTTGAAAATAATGATAATGAACCATTTTTATTTTTTTTGTTCTTATTCTCCCTTTAATGATACCATTACTAGTATAGATAAAGAATATGAACCTAATTCATAAGGCATAGAATAAGTTCTAACAACCAATAAAATGTCACTTGATGTTTAATTGGCACAACTTCAAAGAGAGTTCTAATAGAAAAAGGAAGAAATTGCTTAACTTAGTGCACAAATATTTGCAAATCCTTTCATTGTAATAAATAATGCTTCAAGTATTAAGCATCAATTAATTACAGTTTTCAGATGATATAGTGTAGAGACTCATCACTAAAGTCATCAGAACACAGTTAATGTAAATTTAATATGCAATAGGACTAGGTTATACAAAGCCTTATATTGCTGAGATTGACATCATTCCATTCCTTATGAATTATCAACAACCTCAATTTTCTAAGGTTATGGGAATGGTTCACTATATGAGCACATCACTCATTTGATAGAAACATGCTACGATATAGCTCACAATGGAGCTCTCCTGTTATGATATTTTGTTCGAACATTTTTAGGTCTTGTCTTCACATAATATAATAAGCTTCTACATGGATTAGTAAGAATCTAAGAGCAGATGTAAGAAGTCTTCTTACAGTGCTTCCATAGTACTCAAAGGGTTGTGGGAATCGCTGAACTAGACTGAACAATCTCATAGAGTGAGAGCATATGATTTCATCAATAGACAGAAAAACATGGTCCTCCATTATCCTTAGCCAATCATAGAACTAGAAGCCATAAGGATATGCATGAACAACCTTTGACCAGATATGGTAATTCACCTATAAGAGGTGTGGCCTATAACTTTTCAAGAATTGACATCTAAATTAATTGATATAGAAAATTCTCTTAATCGACTAAATTGTCACTTAGACAGAGGAAACTATAAATTCTTTGAATATAGGGAAGATAAAGTGTAGAAAGACTGTAACTATGACAAACATAAACATGCGATGGAGATATCTATTGCAGCACAATATACAAAAGTGCGATTGAATGAGGTCAATGTCCAGTCAAAACATTAGTGTTAAAGGCCAATGAAATCAGAAAGATGAACTTGAAAGGAAGTATTTCTTTCCTAAGAATGTAGTTGATGATTTCTTCAGAGGACTAATCAAGATAAAGCATATACAATTACCGAACCTTGCCGGGTAAATGAAAATAGCTAGAGGCACGATGACAGATGATGTTACAAGCATCATTACGTGCCAGTGCACACATTGCAAGAGTGTTTTATCTTGGAAGATAGAGATTAAGATGTGATTAATAATAGAATCAATGAATCGATTGAATCATTTATTTTACATTATAAAGGAATACAATCTGCGAATTTGGTCTCTATTAGTCGATTAGAGGAAGAAGGTTTGCTTGCATGCATGTACTCTTCAATATTATTAATTGCCCTATACTGTTCTTTACATCCCATCACCATACCAACCCATGGAGGATTCATCATAACCACCTCAATGGTGTCATTCTCACGAAATCTAGATAAAAGAACAAATTTCTCCTTCAACTCATAACTACAATGGAGAGAAAAATTAGAGTAGGGACGGCTAAAAGCATATGCCTATGGCCCCCATTTTATTGGGGCCCCCAAAAATATATATATATATATATATATATATATAAGTATAATATATAAATAGTTATATAGAAAAATGTAGCGTGTAGCGAAGCACAAATTATGCTTGGATGAGGACTCACATCCTCATCACGTCACACCCATTGTGAACGGGATCATATTGAATGAATGAACTGGATGGGACACACACTACCAAGCACAGAAACTTAGTGGCTTGTATGAAGCAATCCCATATGTGCTGTCGCTCTCTCTTGCTATATATAATATAGACTATATATATATAAATATATATAATATAATATAAGTATATATATCAATATAATTAAATAAAAAAATATATACCAAGCATAAAAATTTGTGCTTGGTAGTCAGGTGTCAAATCCCCATTCTCGTTTATGCATAGTTTATGCGTTTTTTCTCTTGCTAACTTCATTTATTCTCTTCTCATTCACTCATCTTTTCTCATTCCCTCATCTTTCATATATGTTTAATCTTTGATACTCATCTTTCATATTTGTTTGCATCTTGAAAAATTTTATTAACATGACATGTTATCTGATATTGATGGTTTAGATTTATTTTCAGAACAAAAATTTTAAAAGAAATAATAAATCCTGAATTAAAAACAGCTCTTGAGATACTAAACCTTATAAAAAAAATAAATTCTTTTCCCAATGCATGAATGCCTTATAGAATACTACTAACAATACCTGTTAGTATAACTTTAGCAGAAAGAAGTTTTTCTAAATTAAAATTAATAAAATCTTATTTATGCTCAACAATGTCTCAAGAAAGATTAAATAATTTGGCAATTTTATCAATTAAAAAGGATTTATTATCAAAGCTTGAATATAAAACTTTAATTAGTAACTTTGCATATCAAAAAGCTAGAAAATTAAATTTTATATAAAATATATTTTTTTAAAACTAATATTTAATGTTTTTTAAAAAATATTAAGGCCCCAAATATTTTTCTCTGCCTAGATCCTCATAAAGCTTCATTACGTGCCAGTGCACACATTGCAAGAGTGTTTTATCTTGGAAGATAGAGATTAAGATGTGATTAATAATAGAATCATTGAATCGATTGAATCATTTATCTTACATTTCTTAAAAACTTTAATAAAGGAATACAATCTGCGAATTTGGTCTCTATTAGTCGAGTAGAGGAAGAAGGTTTGCTTGCATGCATGTACTCTTCAATATTATCGCCCTATGTTGTTCTTTACATCCCATAATCATACCAACCCATGGAGGATTCATCATGACCACCTAGATGGTGTCATTCTCATGAAATCTAAATAAAAGAACAAATTTCTCCTTCAACTCATAACTACAATGGTCTGCGAATTTGGTCTCTATTAGTCGAGTAGAGGAAGAAGGTTTGCTTGCATGCATGTACTCTTCAATATTATCGCCCTATGTTGTTCTTTACATCCCATAATCATACCAACCCATGGAGGATTCATCATGACCACCTAGATGGTGTCATTCTCATGAAATCTAAATAAAAGAACAAATTTCTCCTTCAACTCATAACTACAATGGGGAGAAAAACTAGAGCTCGAACTCCATTTCTTCTAGTCACATCTTTGTTAGACTCTACCATTCCACTTAAAAAAATGTTTGTTTATCGAGGAAGAAAAAGCCAAGAGGGCAATGCGACTCTTGATATCGAGTCAAGATTCTATCTTACCAGAAGTTCCACCACCTACCAAAGATGATGAAGGCTTAATGTCAGACCTAAACAACTATAATCAGTTACATACCAAAAATTCCAATCAAGTCAAACCTTATTTTAGCAAGAAATAAAAAAGGTAACATGCTTTTAAAGAAAGGGTTAGAGAGGTGAGGAACAACTCTATATATATTAATGAGGACATCGGTCTCCTCATACAAAAAGAAGAGAACACCTAAATACAAGACACACGTAGCAAAGTGATGTCAAAGGAGGAAATTGAAGTATTACTTGGAAGAGTTTCTCATGATGATTTCAATAGCAATACTGCCAGAGTTGTAGAATGAAATAAAGAACTCTTATGCTTTCTAGAAGAAACTTCTAAATATAATATTACCACTCATTCTTTATCTTTAACTAAAGGAAAGGTTTGGAGGAAGATGATATTGCCTCAAACATTATGTTGGACTCCCAAACAAATGCGTGCAATATCCTACTTCACCAAGGTCGCGAATCGTGTCTTCCTCTCGACAAACGCCTAAAGAACTCTCCCCAAATCTCACAAATTATGGTTAGGGTTTGAAAGGGAAGGTGGCTGCTGTTATTTCATGGGAAAAGGTCCAGGAAATGGGTTTAAAATAACTATATATACTCACGTATAAAACTAGGCTTGAAACAAAACCAAAACCAAAACTGACCTGAAGTCATAACCTGCTTGAGCTCTTGAAGCCCGTCAGTCGACCGATCACTTGGCCAGAGAGCAAACGGCTAGTCGACCGTCCAGAGAGCAGCCTTCATACCTGTTTTGTGCACGTTTGCAGCAGTTTTTCTCCTGAAGTATCATATACACACTTATATATATTTAATCAATCTCATAACGATTTCTAACATCCCCAACCAATAATAAATGATATTTATCACAATATAACCTATTTATTATTATTTATCATAATTTATTCAAAATTACGGGGTTTATAATCCTTCATTTTGAAATTGAATATGTGAACCGTATATCACCTTGAGATTAAAGTCTTGAAATAGATAGAGGTCAAAGGCTGCAGTTTTCTGAAAAATTATTTTATGTGTGGAGGTTTATAGGTTTCTAAAATTTAAAACAACTTTTCTTATCTGTATAAAAAAATTCAAAATACAGGCCAAAGTCTAGGAAGTTTCTAAAATCTTTTGTTTATGTATCAAGGAGTGTCTGCTTATAATATTTCGTTTTGGAAGTGTGAATTTAAGTCTCACGACACCTTATGAATAAAAAAGCTATTTAGAACAAGGATAAAAGTGTATTTTATTTAAATAAAATGTCTATTAATCAGATACTTTAGACACATATATTATCTCAAGCAGATAATTTGAACACATATTATGGCGCCCCTGGTTTCAACAAGGCTACAGTCCAAAATGTAACCAAGGATGTCAAACCTACCAAGCACCAAACATTTTGCTACGACATGTTTCACCATCGCAATTGCTATCTATCTAGTGGAATCAACAATAGGTGTAGGTACAAAACAGGCAATAGAGAACATACGTAAGAAATGCTAAATAACAGATACTCTAAAGAAATTCATCATCACCGATATAAATGGATAAATCCCTGAGAAACAAACAACTGAACTGATATAACTGTCTCACAATAGGAAGTCAAATGAAATGACATTAAGGCACATTGCCTTTACATATGCAACTAATCTATACTACTTATAAAAGAGAATACTCATGTCAAAACTTTTTCGAACCCATTTTGCCCTTTATAAATTACTTAATTCTAATTTTCTCCTGATCACAATAGTAACATTTAATTAGTGTCTTAGACTCTTAACCTTCCATAACTCACTAATTAATGTGCTGAATACGAAAACTCACTAACCCCTTTGGCTTGAATTTAAATCTCCATCAAGTGACATGGCCAATTGAACTCCACGCATAATGCAAAAAATTCCTTCAGCTAATGTAGTCATTCACATTATCCACGATAGCATGAGCTTTTAATGAAACTCCAAGGCTTTTCGTTTCCCGTTCGTTATCCTTATCATTATGCAACAACGCTTAAACTTTTATTGATTTCTATTGACTATATCTTTCATATCTCCCTCATTTCACCATCTCCGCTCTCATCTAAATTTCTCTCTCAACTCCACTACCAAGCATAAAAATTTGTGCTTGGTAGTCAGGTGTCAAATCCCCATTCTCGTTTATGCATAGTTTATGCGTTTTTTCTCTTGCTAACTTCATTTATTCTCTTCTCATTCACTCATCTTTTCTCATTCCCTCATCTTTCATATATGTTTAATCTTTGATACTCATCTTTCATATTTGTTTGCATCTTGAAAAATTTTATTAACATGACATGTTATCTGATATTGATGGTTTAGATTTATTTTCAGAACTAAAAGTTTTAAAAGAAATAATAAATCCTGAATTAAAAACAGCTCTTGAGATACTAAACCTTATAAAAAAAATAAATTCTTTTCCCAATGCATGAATGCCTTATAGAATACTACTAACAATACCTGTTAGTATAACTTTAGCAGAAAGAAGTTTTTCTAAATTAAAATTAATAAAATCTTATTTATGCTCAACAATGTCTCAAGAAAGATTAAATAATTTGGCAATTTTATCAATTAAAAAGGATTTATTATCAAAGCTTGAATATAAAACTTTAATTAGTAACTTTGCATATCAAAAAGCTAGAAAATTAAATTTTATATAAAATATATTTTTTAAAAAATAATATTTAATGTTTTTTAAAAAATATTAAGGCCCCAAATATTTTTCTCTGCCTAGATCCTCATAAAGCTTCATTACGTGCCAGTGCACACATTGCAAGAGTGTTTTATCTTGGAAGATAGAGATTAAGATGTGATTAATAATAGAATCATTGAATCGATTGAATCATTTATCTTACATTTCTTAAAAACTTTAATAAAGGAATACAATCTGCGAATTTGGTCTCTATTAGTCGAGTAGAGGAAGAAGGTTTGCTTGCATGCATGTACTCTTCAATATTATCGCCCTATGTTGTTCTTTACATCCCATAATCATACCAACCCATGGAGGATTCATCATGACCACCTAGATGGTGTCATTCTCATGAAATCTAAATAAAAGAACAAATTTCTCCTTCAACTCATAACTACAATGGGGAGAAAAACTAGAGCTCGAACTCCATTTCTTCTAGTCACATCTTTGTTAGACTCTACCATTCCACTTAAAAAAATGTTTGTTTATCGAGGAAGAAAAAGCCAAGAGGGCAATGCGACTCTTGATATCGAGTCAAGATTCTATCTTACCAGAAGTTCCACCACCTACCAAAGATGATGAAGGCTTAATGTCAGACCTAAACAACTATAATCAGTTACATACCAAAAATTCCAATCAAGTCAAACCTTATTTTAGCAAGAAATAAAAAAGGTAACATGCTTTTAAAGAAAGGGTTAGAGAGGTGAGGAACAACTCTATATATATTAATGAGGACATCGGTCTCCTCATACAAAAAGAAGAGAACACCTAAATAATAGACACACGTAGCAAAGTGACGTCAAAGGAGGAAATTGAAGTATTACTTGGAAGTGTTTCTCATGATGATTTCAATAGCAATACTGCCAGAGTTGAAGAATGAAATAAAGAACTCTTATGCTTTCTAGAAGAAACTTCTAAATATAATATTACCACTCATTCTAGAATACAGAAAAAAGAGATTTGTCCTCCTATTGTGCACAAAGAACCTCATTAGGGAAGAGCTCAAATTCCTAATAATGTAGCTCAAAATGTGGGAGGTCTTTCTAAGATTGTCAAATATAATGTACTTGCACACCTAAAGAAAATATCACCCCCTCTTAGCGTGTATGATACTTTGTGTTTACCTTCTAACTTGTGAGAAGTATTTGTTACCGCGATGTAATTTCTTAATGACTATAAGGTGGAACTAGCTAAATTAGAAATATTAAATATTAAATTCACGGATCAAGACCTTCTATTGGGTTCAAAGCTTCATAATCAACTTTCGTTAGTCACTATTGATTTAGAGGACATGCCAATTAATCAAATAATGTTGGATTATGGGCTTACTGTAAATTTAATCACTTTGAGAATTCTAACAAGACTAGGGAATGCTAGAAAAAGTTTTACAACAATCAGCATAGTAAATTTAGGAATTTAATCAAATAGGGAAACAAACTTTGGGAAATATGTGTCTGACATTAAGATTTTAAGGATGAATTTCTACTTCTTTTTTCGATGTTATTGATGCCTTCACATCTTATAATGCGTTATTAGAGGGTCTTTAGTTGCATGAATATGGTGTGATATCCTTCTGTTTGTACCAATGCTTCAAGTATAAAACACCTGAAGCTAAAGTTAGAACATGACCATTAATACTTTGAAGAAGCCTTCTATACTAATGCTTTATTTCAAAGCTGTTTTTTGCAAGGAGATCATAGAACTTGATTTCAAAGCTAATAAATTCATCCCTCAAAAGAAAATTACTCACATCAAAGAAATTCTGCTAGTACCAATGCTTGAATTATAAAACACCTGAAGCTATGTAACGCCCCTGGGTTTATGCAAGGTTGCAGCCTAAGGTAAATCTAAGGATGTCAAACCTTCCCTGCACTAAGACCATGCAACAACACATTTCACCATCACAGTTACTATCTCTCTATTGGAATCAAGCAATAGGTGTATGTACAAAATAAGCAAATGAAGATAATAATGCACTGAGCATGAAAAATATAGATAAGATGTATCAATGATATCATGTCCCAACTGAATAAAATGAAATACAACTAATAATGGATCATATGTGAAAAATTCAAATACACAGAGTCAAATGAAATACTACTAAGAAACTAAGCTTTTGCAAAATAAGATAAAATTCTAAATGTCTAAACAATGAGCACTAACTACTGTGAAGCATGAAATAAACTACTAATTCAATATAAGATGGAAGCTAATGCGCATCTCCATCAACCTGTGACTCTCCGTGCTACTGACTCGATGCTTGAACAGAAGGGAAACAACGAGCGTCAAAGCGTGAGCAAGAACATCTCCACCGCTTCTAGGGGGAAGGTTAGGAGTATATATAAAAGTACGAGTTAGTACATACGGATATTAAAATCATCTATCCTGAAATAAGTATAAATTGGTATTTAGAGACCCACAACACAAAAATTAGTATGTCAAGCAATATAATCTAGATAAGGAAACTCTCATGTATATACCATGTCTCAAATTTTGAAGCGCTAAATAACATTTCCCAATACTATGAAAGAAAAGCAATACATAAGGAAAAAATACAACTCCAAACCTTAATCATAATAAACCATGTCGAAACTCAGACTACCCTCGGGTAGTTGGCACACTCATAAGAAATATCATCCAACATAATCATCCCCATAAAGTAGGCCATATATACACCAAACCTCATAATCATAACCTACACTCAGGTAACTATCATGGGAGCATTATTGCAAGCTGTATAAATCTCTACATGAAATAACGATACTATTGTAAGGCTATCACAAATTCCTGTGTTTACCACCTTACGTAATCGCTCTACAGGGATAGCTAAATCACCCTATTCCGTAATGATGCATAAGAAATGACCGCCAAGCGGAGTATAGACATATAAGCACAAATCCAAAAAATCAATGATTATCCAAGAGTGTCGTCCATCTGCGATCTCATTGTGGTATACTAACCCACTCTAAGGGTAGTCCATCCGCGGTCTCATTGTAGTATACCGACTAACCCACTAAGCATTAACGACAAATATAATATGTAAATTATGTGTTAACTCTAACACTATTGAAATTAAACATTATTGAAATTAAACATATGTTGATAGTCCCAACGATTCATGCAAACACCAACAAAACGTGTAATCAAAATGTTTACGCACGTGTCCTAATGTAAGAACTCAACCTCTTGTTCACGAACAACTCACAAAGTAGGAAAAACACATTCACAATCTCACATTGATCGCTCGACCTAGGGACTTGTCTCGGTCGACCGAATGCATGTAGAAAAGATGCACACATGAAACATTGCTGATCGGTCGACCAAGTCTTATGCATCGATCGACCGACCAGAGAGCAAAACTCTAGTATTGCAGTTTTATTTCCGTTCACTAGGGTTGCCTTTATCTCATATAATTTGATGTAAAAATATGTAAAAGTATCATAAGAATTTATTTAACATTATTTGGGATTACTTAACCATATGAGACATGATTAATATATTAGATGAATTGCACAAACCCTAAACATGTTCATGTACATAAAAAAACGTTATGAAAACCATTTAAATCACAACAAAAACTCATATTCAATTTCTTTCAGATCTGAAAATACATCAGAGAATTTATTTATCACTTTTTAAAATAAAAAGATTAGATCTTTATATCTTATACTTTAAAGAACAATCTTTGTGCACATACTAGGGGTTTAGGCTCAAGAAAACCAATTACAAACTCATTAAAACCAGTTTAAAAATTTGTATTGGAGTGGAAGAGATGAAACTCACCTGAAATATCCACTGTAAAGATATCAAAGTGCAAACAAACTGTTCTCCCTTGCCATACGTCGATGATCTCACCCTTGTGTCGGTATTTTACTTCACAAAGCTCTCAAAACTCATAAGAATTTGATATATGATTTTTAAAGGGAGAGTGTGGTTGCTAGGGTTAAGAGATATGATAAAAAAAGAATTTTCATAAAAAACACAAGTATTTATGGAGCCAGATCCGAAACAAACCTGTTTGACTCAAACCAAGAAACCTAGTCTGACTAAGAAAATAGTCTTTAGTATTTTGGTTGTAACTTTCTCATACGACTTCGGAATGAGGTGATTTAAGATTTGTTAGAAATATATTGAAGAGAATACAACTTTTGTTTTTCAAGTTTTTCTATATACGAACTGTATCGGTGTGTAAAACATAAAATACTCCTAACTGGTCATTTTTTCAGATTCAGGCTTGTGCATGTAGTGCATGATTTCACTCCTATATTCACATATATATATTGAATTGATCTCAAATTAATTCCTAGCATACTCAAACATCAATAAATATTATTTTATCATAATATAACATATTTATTATTATTTATCATAATATATTCAAATATTCATGGTTTTACATCATTCCCCCTTAAAAGAATTTTGTCGCTAAAATTTCGCAATCGTATCTTAAAGATTAATAATAATAAAAAAATCGAGTTAAAGGAATAATCGAGATAAGAGAACCCTCACATATACATCTCGTACTATTAATCTTCAAATATGAACTTACCAATATCTATACTTAATAATCTAGAATGCAAATACTCTCACTTAATCCCTAACCAAGCGGAACTAGTACATCAGGTGAAAAATCTAAATAAGGAACCCCCATATATATACCATGTGTTTCGAATGATTAGAAGCTAGGTGTTAACATCAGCATTCTAGCGTTAAGTAAAAATATGACCATATATAAAATCATAAACATAGGCATATCATAGCTAATCAGTTTACCTGCTCAAAAAGGTGCGGGTAGTCGTGACGTATATCCTCCTTGCACGCCCAAGAAGCCTCCTCAGCTCCTTTCCAGTTCCACTAAACATTCACTAAAGGAATCATATTTTTTTCTAAGCCTCTTGTCCTATCTAGCAAGTATACAAATCGAGATCTCAACGGTAGTCAAATCTGTCTAAACTTCAATTTATGGTACATGAATCACCCTATGCTGCTCCTCATCGCGTAAATGCTTCTTGAGCATTGAAATATGAAATAAATCGTGTACACTCGACATCGATGATGGTAGATCTAATCTATATGAAACAGCTCTAACATGCTCAACAATCCTCAATGGACCAACATATCTCAAGGAAAGTTTTCCCGTCTGCCGATTCGTTGAACGCCCTTCATTGGCAATACTTTCAATATAACATAATCTCCAATCTAAAACTCTAATGGTTGTTAACTCTGATCGGCGTAGCTCTTCTGTTGACTCTGAGTGGCAAGAATACACTCCCTAATCAATGCTACATTCTTTGTAGTCTGCCTCACAAGCTTTGACCTAAGTAATATGCTATCCTCCGGCTCTACCCAACAAATCGATGATCTACAAGGCCTCCTATATGATGCCTCATACGATGCCATACCTATCATCGCCTGATAGTTGTTATTGTAGATAAACTTTATCAATGGAATATGATCCATCTAGTTTCCTTGCAAATCAATGAAACAAACCGGCAACATGTCTTCTAACACCTGGTTCACTCTCTCCATCTGACCATCTGTCTGCGGTTGAAAAACACTACTATACGACAATTGGCTGGCGAAAGAATTCTAAAATATCTTCCAGCAATGGGATGTAAAAGCTGAGCCTCAATCTAATACAATCGTCTTTGGAAATCCATGCAATCGAACTATCTCTCGAATAAAGATTCTCGCATAAGTCTCTGCCATATAAGTCATCTTCACTGGTAGGAAATATGCCAACTTCGTCAATCGATCAACTATTACCCAAATAAAATCATTGCTATTGCTTAACCTCGGTAAGCCTAATATAAAATCTATAGAAATATCCACCTACTTCTACTCAGGAATGGGTAAAGGCTGGAAGGTCCATGCGGTCTCTGATGTTCTATCATCACTTGCTGGCAGGTAAAACATTTAGCTACATACTCTGTAATCTTCCTATGCATGTCATTCTACCAAAAGTATCTCTTCAAGTTCTTGTACATTTTAGTTGTGCTTGGATACACTGTGTACCTGGTATGATGCGCCTCATCCAATATGTGCTTCTTTAGCTGTGGTTTTCCTGACATCACTAGTCGTCCGTTCAATCGAAGACCTCCATCTGATCCAATAGCCAAATTAGCCTTGGCTCTTTTAAAATCACTCTCTTTTGGGTTTGAATCTAAGTATCCTCTAGCTGAGCTCTGACTATCCTATCAATTCAAGATGGTTGCACGGACAAAGTTTCCAAAACTACGTTGCTCCTGCCAATCTCTGGCCAAACGTCAAACTAGATAAGGGTGTGAATATCTCGATACAACAAGCACCTCAAAGCTAAAATTCGATGTCGACGCTTCCTGCTCAATGCGTCCGCTACGACGTTCCCCTTTTCCGGATGATATTGAATCATAAATTCAAAATAATTAATAAATTTAACCCATTTGTCGATGTCTCCGATTTATCTCCTTCTGAGAGAAGATGTATTTTAAACTCTAGTGATCCGTATATAGCTCAAACTACAATCCATATAGGTAATGTCTCTATATCATTAATGCAAAGACTACTACTGCTAGCTCCAAGTCAGGAGTGGGATAATTCTGCTCATACGTCCTCAACTGGCACGATATGTAATCCACAACTCTCTGGGTCTGCATCAAAACACCTATTAGACCCGATAACGATGCATTCGTATAGACTACAAATGTCTTATCACTATTCGGGAAGGTCAATACTGGCGTTGTAGTGAACTTAGCCTTCAATGTCTCAAAGACCTCTTGGCACTTCGTGCCCTAAAGAAACTGTACACCCTTCTTCGTAAGGTATTTAAGTGGTGTCATAATTTTCAAAAAGTCCTGAATAAACTTCCTGTAATAGCAAGCCAAACCCAAGAAACTACGGATCTCTATAATTGTCTTCATGGCTCCCAATCAAGTACTGCCTCTACCTTAGCTAGATCTATAGCAATGCCCTCTTGGCTGATAACACGACTAAAAATCTGACCTCAGATAATCAAAATTCACACTTGCTAAACATAGCATATAGTTGTTGCTCTCGTAAGGTCTGCAATGCTAATTGTAGGTCCTGCACATGCTCGGCCTCCGATCTCGAATAAATAAGAATGTCGTCGATAAACACAATCATAAACTGGTCAAAGTACGGACAGAAAGCCCGATTTATAAAATCAATAAATATTGCGAATGTATTTGTTAGTTCAAATGACATGATAAGAAACTCGAAAGACCCATATTGAGTCGGAAAGGCGGTCTTGGGAATATCCATCTCCTGAACCCACAACAGATTATAACCAGAATGAACATCAATCTTTGAGGAACACTATGCTCCCTACAACTAGTCGAATAAGTCATCAATCTTCGATAATGGATACCTATTCCGGATAGTGGCCTTATTCAACTCACGATCACCTATACATAACCATATATTATCATCCTTCTTCACGAAGAGGACCGCTCTTACCTACGAAGAATGATTCTGGCGAATAATACCATGAGGTAACAACTCATCTAACTGGATCTAGAGCTCCCTCATCTTAGTACACGCCATACGATAACGTGCTCGGGATATCGATATTGTACCTATATGCAACTTGAGTCAAAACTAAACCTCTCTCACTAGAGGCAAACCTGGTATGTCCTGGAAGATATCTTAATACTCTGAGACAACTCATGCTCGCTCAAATCAACACCCTGATCCCACATCATCACCTCTTCGACATATGTCAGAAATGACTCCGCAAACTAGTTACCTCGTGAAGTTGCTACTATCAACTCAGATTCATCAAATGCTCGCAAGCTAACTATCTGCGCAAAACAGTTGATACTAACGTGGTAGGAATATAGCCAATCCATACCAAGAATGACATCAAACTCGCACATGTGAAGGACGATCAAATCGACCACAAACTCAAACTCATCTAAACTAACGACACATCTCCTACAGATACTCTATAAGAGAGAGACCTCTCTGAAAGGAGTAGAGACGGATAATAGTACATCTAAGAGATGTGCAACTAGCTGAAGCCTATCCATGAAGGTATGAGAAATATAACAATGTTAAACTCTAGAATCGAACAAGATTCGAGCTAGAAAGGAATTCACTAAGAAAATACCTTCCACAATGGCTCCGCTCGCACCGTGGTTGTGTGATACGATTGCATGAACTCTGTCAGTGGGTGGTGACTGCTGAACTATTGGTGGTGAAACATATGAGACTATCTGTCCCTCAGGAATATTCTAAATAGAATGAATCTAGCTTACTAGCCTGTCAATCGGCGAAATAGCAGATGATGCCTCAATCCTCTACTGTTGGCCATAACCGCGACCCTAAGACTGCTAACCCTGACTACTGTTCTGCTGTTGACCGTGTCCTCATCCTTACTGCTGGCGCTAAAAATCTTTGCCCCGCTGTTGGGGTCTTCTAAGTCTTACAAAATGTTTCTTGTCCTTGTCCTTGTCTCCGGACAGTCCTATTTCTATAATTAACTAAATGTATGTTTTCTGCTCCAATCGGGCTAGTTCTATCTGCTTATTGCTCCAATTGGTGTTCTCAACTTCTAATAACTTCCTCAATCGTACTGAGCCAAGCTTTCTGCCATGCGTCTCTATTAACAGCTGGTACGACTAGTGGTGGAACTTCAGAAAGTGTATTCTGGCTCGTTACTCGCTCCTCGAGTGTTGCTAGTCTCTACTTATGTAATCAGCGTTACTAAGTCGATCAAATATTGTGGAGCCTACTGCGGCTCGAGGTTTACTTGCCCAACTCTCTGGGTACACGTTTTACCTCGACCATGTCCTCGTCCCGATATTTATAAAATCAAGAGGAGAGCTTAATTAACACTGTAAATTACAAATCCGTTAAACATATTTTAGTTAGGTTTTGTGTTGTTGTCTCTCGTTGTCTGTGCTGTTCATTATTAATAATATTTTATATAAGTATATATATATATATAATATATATATATATATATATATAATAATATATATATATATATATATAATTATATATATAATATAATATCAGATAACTACACTACACACACACACACATAATATACAAGAAACAATATATTACATATATACATATATATTATACTATATATAACACATATGATATTTACATTTGTCATGTATACGATACATATGAATTATATATATATATATATATATATATATCATAACGTATCACAATAAGTATTCATAACGCATAGTATTCATGCCAATACTTTTAAATCAACAAAAGATAGTTGTTATTAAAAAAATCATAATTTTTGAGAGATACGTATGTAACGTCCTCACTCATTCTAGGAATTCCTAGCAGACTCTGTACATAATTCCTAAGAAACTCTATCCTAGCTCCATAACTCAACACAGGAATGATCCAAGGATGCTGGACCTAGATCTCTAATACTAACTGGGACAACCCTAGGTTCACACAAGACTACAGTCACAGGTGAATCCAAGGATGTCTAACCTGCTATGCACCAACATTGTGCAACAACATGTTTCACTATCACAGTTATTATCTCTCTAGGGAAATCAAGTAATAGGTGTAGGTACAACTGATAATGGATCAAGTGTGAAATATCATAATACCTAGAGTCAAATGAAATACTACTAAGGCACTCAGTCTTTACAAAATAAAACACAACTCTAAATGTCTGAACAATGAACACTAATAACTGTGGAGCATGAAATAAACTACTAATATAATGTAAGATGGAAGCTAATGTGCATCTTCATCAACATGCGAATCTCTGTGCACTTGACTCGCTGCGTGAAAAAAGGGAAAATAACATGCGTCAAAGCGCTAGCAAAATCATCTCTACCGCTCTCAGGGGGAAGGGTAGGAGTATATATAAAAATATGAGTTAGTACATATGGATAAAAATTTATCTATCCAGAACTAAGTGAAATTGGTATTAAGAGACCAACAACATGAGACTTAGTACATCGAGGAAATAATCCAAATAACGAAACCCTCATGTATATACCATATCTTAAATTGTGAATCACTAAATACCATTTCCCAATCCTATAAAAGAAAAGTAATACATAAAGGGAAAACTACAACTCCAAACCTCAATCATAATAAGCCATGTCGAAACTCAGACTACCCTCGGGTAGTTAGCGCAGTCATAAGGAATATCATCAAGCATAATCATCCCCATAGAACAAGCCATATATATATACCAAACCTCAAAATCATACCCTACTCTCGGGTAACTATCATGGGAGCATTATTACGAGCTGTATAAATCTTGACATGAAATAACAATATTATTGTAAGGCCATCACAAAGTCCTGTGTTTACCACATTACTCAATCGCTTTGCAGAGATAGGTAAATCACCCTATTCCGTAATGATGCATAATAGATGATCGCCAAACAGAGTATAGACATATGAGCCCAAATCCAAAAATCCACAATAATCCAAGAGTGTCATCCCTCCGTGGTCTCATTATAGTATACTAACCCACTCTAAGTGTAGTCCATCTGCGGTCTCATTGCGTTATACTGACTAACCACTAAGCATCAACGACTAATGTAATATGCAAATTGTGTGTTAACTCTAACACTATTACTATTAAACATATGTTACATATCCTAACGATTCATGTAAATGCCAACAAAACGTGTATTCAAAATGTTTACGCACGTGTCTCGATGTGCAAACTCAACCTAGTGTTCACGAACAACTCACAAAGCAGGAAAAACACAGTCACAATCTCATACTGATCTGTCGACCGAGGGACTCACCTCAGTTGACCGAATGCATGTAGAAAACATGCACACATGAACCAGGGCTAATTGGTTGACCAAGTCTTATGCATCGGTCGACCGACCATAGACCAAAACTCCGATTTTACAGTTTTGTTGTCATTCACTAGGGTTGCCCTTATCTCATATAATTCGATATAAAAACATGTAAAACAAATTATAAAAACCTATTTAACTTTATTTGGGATTACTTAACCACATGAGACATAATTAATATATTAGATGAATTGTGCAAACCCTAAACAACAGCAATGTTGCTTTGACCGGAAATACTACCTCAAATATTTGAGAAGTCAAATATTCTACATGGTTAACTAACATGGTACATGTTAAAAAGAAAAAAATTACCAAAACAATATGAGATATTTGACTTTTCGGTTAAAGTCCACTATAAGCCATGATGAGTTTATCATTCATGGATGGGAATTTAGGGTATGATCAAATTCATATAGTGCTAGAAGACGAAAAACCTACTGCCTTTAGAAAACCAAAAAATATCTTGTATTACAAAATAATGCCATTTAATTAAAAAAATATCAATGCAATATATCACTGAGTTATTTTGATGACATTGTAGTAAAATAGCATAAAAATGAATATTTACAATACATTTCCTTTGTTTTTAGCGCTTAAGTAGACATAAATTAAAGATGAATATAACAAAGTATGCACTTGGTGTCTTATCAGAAAAATATCTAGGCTTTCTTGTTTGCAAAGATTAAATTGAGACTGATCTAGTAAAGGCAAAGGCTATTATTCACGACGACTCAAAGGAGAATCTATTCTATCTTCTATCAAGATAGTTGGAACTACGTGCGACCTCAGTTGAAATGCTACTATCTCAAACCTTACATAAATTTAAAATTCTTCGTGGACGATGTGCATACATTTGATGTCTCATTTCTATTTTAGCCAAAAGGTATCCACCATTTACATGACTAATGAAGAAAGGAGTTTCTTTCGAATGGGATGAAGCACATTAAATTACTTTTAAAAGCATAAAAAGTACTTAACATTTTCTTTTCCTTTTACAACTGGACAAAGACCTTTTGGCGACGGGAAAATCCGTCGCCAAAGGCTGAAATTCCATCGATAAAAGTTATAGCGACAGAAAAAAGTAAATTCCATCGCCAAATAATCATATGTGCATTGAGTGTCCCTAACTGGAACTTTGGCGATGGAACTTCCATCGCTAAAGATCAGCGAAAGATATTAGCGATGGATTTTCCATTAATCTATTTAAAGAAAGAAAAAGACATATACAAATGGCATATTGGCGACGAAACTTATAGCGACGGCTATAGCTGTCGCTATTAGCGTTATGTCGACAGACTTGCTGTCGCTAAATATAGGTCCCGATTTTACTAAGTACGTTTTTTTTGTCGGCATAAGGAATTTATCAATGAGTACATCTGTTGTTAAATGTCAAAGTAAAAATTTTCCAGCATCTTTTTTTTTGTTGCTATATTTTTTATGGTGAAGGAAAATCCATCGCCAAATTTAAAAGTAAGGTTTTTCCTTGTCCGTTTTCCATCGCTAAATAAACCTTTAGCGATGACCAATCCATCGCTAAAAGTGACCAATATTTTTTTTAAAAATATTTTCAAATTTGAAAAGAAAACCTGTACAATAATATAATAAATTTAAAATCATGTTCAATCAGCAATATAATATTCATTTTCACGCATATATAACACATATATTTTAATATAAAAACAAATAAAAATAAAAAATGAGTATAAATATGCATTATTGATACACAAATATAAATAAAGGATAATACATATTGTTTTTACAACACCACCATTGTTTTCAAAGTTAAATTAATACAAATTATCTCGAAAAAATAAAAAAACTTCTACACCATCCAACATTTTCATTCATCGCCATCTTCCACATCACCAGCTCCACGATGACTACCCCCGGCTCCATCTTGTCTAGAAGTCCCAGCCTGCAAATATAAATCAAATGTTAACAAGAGTTATAGAGCAATATATCACCAAAAACTAAATTTTGCAATAAAGTAACAAATTATAAAACAATATGACATGACATGCAAGTTTAATAATAAGAGAGAGTATCACAGTATATTCTTATGTATCATATGTTTATAATTACAGTATATTAGTATAAATTGTCCTTACAAATCTCTCACCTCGCACATACTGCTATAACTATTCTATTCTATCCTATCAGCTACTTGTCCTTAAAAATCACCTAACCCTAACCCCACCCCCTCCCCGTCCATCACCACCACCACAACCAAATCCCCACTCCTCCCCTCCCTACCACGACCAAACCCCTTACCAACCAACCACATAACTGTTAGCTTTTATGTTTTGATGATGTTTTACAACCACCATTATCGGTACTAATGGCTTATTGAGTAAAAATATAGTGAATACGTATATCAAGCTTGTTAGTGCCATGTATGGAGGATTGGATGGAATATGTGCTACAACGATGATATCCAAAGGAGGAGGAGGCATAGTGATGAAGCAACGTTCATTCAAGAGCACAAAATGCAATAAGAAGCTTCATCCAACTCAAGCTATATCAAGACTCAAAGAATTGTATTCTACATGAGGATATTAGCTAGTTTTTATTTTCTCTCTAGTGCTAAAATGTAGGCAAGTAGTTTAGATTTAAATTGAAGCTATTGGGATATCACACACACGTTTTCATACTTATAGTTTTGAGCGTTTTCACAAAAAACTATTTTTCACAAGTATGATGACCTATTCGCAAAATTCTTTTTCCAAACAGTTTGTTTTTAGTATTAAAAACATTTTACAAAATTTCACAATTTTTAGAAGTCAAATGAATATTTTACAGATTTTTCAAGGAAGTCAAAAATAGTGTTTCTGTATGTATCAGTTCGCGATCGACCGCCACGGTCGACCGTACTTGAGTTTATTCATTAGTGGACAGCAGAAACTTTCACGGTTGACCGCCATAG
>NC_033799.1:36865271-36880159 GCF_001876935.1 Asparagus officinalis | reverse complement strand
CATGGTCGATCGCAGAAGTCTCTGGACCTTTTCTTAGTTTCTGAGCTGTCTCGCGGTCAACCGCGAAAATAGCATGATCGACCGCCGCTTAATTCAAACGGTCTTCTGGTACAATTATCAGCGCCGATTATACACAATATCAGCGCCGATTATTTTCCTGGATTTGGGGGATTAGGGTATGGGTTTAAACAGCTGGTTTCTACTATTTAAACTCATACACTCCTTCTTCCTCAAGTGTCCTAAGCTTTTAAAAAACCAGAGATTTTGTTTACTGAGAGCCAAAATTTTCAAAACCTATTTTCTGTGTTTTCTCAAGTTCACATCCCAACTTCAGTTTAATCTTTCTCTTTGTCATAGGAACTTGTAAAGAGAGAGCTTTTACACCATTGCTACTGTTTGAGAGCTTGATCTTGTAAAGATCAACTGTGTGGGAGTATGATCTAGTGGAGATCAACTATGTAGTTTTGAGATCGTGAGGAGATTGTTGTGTAGAAGAAGTTTAGGCTTCCAAACCGGGTTGTGTAGTGGATTTCTTCTCGAGAGTTGGGAGCAGGGACGTAGGTCAGCGAACCGAACCTCGTTAACACATCACGCGTCACAAGGATAACGATTCCTAACTATATCTCTATTTCTATTGTTGTTCATTTTGTGGTTTGTTGCTTGTCTCAATTTTTATTACACTATTATTAGCCTTAAGACCCTAATCACCCACCATTTAGGGTCCAACAATTGGTATCAGAGCTAGGTCTCTATATTAGTTTTTGATTTAATCACCTTAGAGAAAACATCTTATGGAGGCTTCAATAAATGTGCATATGTTAGAGAGACAATCCACCACTAGACCATCACTTTTCACCGGTAGTAATTTTGCTTATTAGAAGACTAGGATGAGAATTTATCTTCGTTGCATTGATCTTGACATCCTAGAACTCATAGAGAAGAAATATGTAGAAAAGGCTAAAGTCTGGACTATGACCGATGAAGAAAGGCACCAAGCCAATCTCAATGCAAAGGCTATGAATGTCTTAATTTGTGGTCTTCCCCTCAACGAGTATAATAGGGTTTCCACATGTGCAACCGCATACAAAATATGGGTGAAATTGTGTATTACACATGAAGGAACCCCACAAGTTAAGGAATCCAAGATTAGTGGGCTTATGCATGAATATGAGTTATTTAAGATGCTTCCAAATGAATCCATTGATGCTATGTTTTCTCGCTTCACTAACATAATCAATGAATTGTATGGTCTTGACAAGAAATTAACGATCCAAGAGACGAACTACAAGATCCTCCGTTCATTGACTCCTATATAGGAACCCAAAGCTACGACCATAGAGGAAGCTCATGATCTCACCACTCTAGCTCTCGATGGCCTCATCGGCAAGCTTAAGGTTCATGAGAAAAAGCTCAAGGGAAAAGAGAAGGAGGAAGTGCCCCCACGGGAAGTTAAGGAGCCATCACCAAAGATGAAGACCATTGCTCTCAAAGGAGCTAGTGACCACTCCTCATCATCATAGTGAAGTTGATTTTTCTAGAGAAGTGGCTCACCTCTCTAGAAGAATTTCTAGACTCATAAAAATGAACAAGAAGTTTAACCCCTGATCTAACATTAAATTTTCTTCATGTGTAGAAAAATATTTTGAATGCAATGAACTGGGCATATAGCCAATGATTGCCCCAAGCTCAAGAAGAAATATATGAAGTACAAGAAGAAGAAGGCTATGTATGCCGGATGAGAGGAATCTGAACCAAGTGATTCGGATAGTAATGAAGAAGGAGCTAAACTTGCTCTTCATGATCCCAACATTTGCTTCATGGCCTATGAACAAGAGGTAATATCCGACACCGAGAGTGAATCCTTTTACATGCAATGTGATCTAGCTACGACAAGAGGTAATATCCGACACCGAGAGTGAATCCTTTTACATGCAATGTGATCTAGCTACGGCTTTAGAATAATTGAACATTGAATTTAAAAGAATGTCAAAGGAATTTTCTTCTTTTAAAAGTTACATGCTTCTTGTGATGTTAAACTAGAACAACTACAAACCTGTCTTGCACTAAAAGATGAATTACTAGGAGATCTCGATTTTGAGAATAATCAATTAAGATCTAAAATTAAAAGACTAGAAATTAAGAGTGATAGGATTAGACAACCTCATACTTATGTTAATCATCATCACCATGGTGGAAATAGATTTCATAGATATCATGATCAAACACACAAGAGAAATTTTGTGTGCACATATTGTATGAAACATGGAAACATTTCTACTCATTATAGGATCAAGGATAATCATGAATTTTATGGCATGACATGCGTACCCAAAGGTACCAAGTTTACTAACCACCAAGGACCCAAGATTTGGGTACCTAAAGTTACTACACCTTCATCTCTTGTAGGGAACATCACGGTAATAATGTAGAGAGATGTGGTACTTTGATAGTGGTTGCTCACATCATAAGACGGGCAACAAAGAGCTATTTCCAACCCTATCAAGGATTGAAGAAGGTAGCGTCTCCTTCGGTGGTAGAGAAAAAGGTAAAATCATTGGTATTGGGTGTATTGGTAAGACACACTCTCCCATTATAGAAGATATTTATTTGGTTAATGGCGTGAATCATAATCTTCTTAGCATTAGCCAATTGAGTGATAAAGGTTTTGATATTTCCTTTAAACCGGACAAATGCATTATTAGTATGAATGGAAAGATTGTTTTTTTTTGCAAATAGAAAATCTAATGTGTACATTTTTGTGATGAATAAATTAGTGAATCAAGATGTGAAGTGCCTTGTGGCAATTGATGAAAACCCTTGGATTTAGCATAAGAGGCTTGGACATGCAAACATGGAATTGATATCCAAATTGTCCAAGAAGAATCTTGTTAAAGGGTTACCAAATTTGCATTTCGTCAAAGATACCATATGCGAAGATTGTGCTAAAGGTAAATTAACTAAGTCTACCTTTGAACCTATTAATGAGGTATTAACTTCTAAACCCTTGCAATTACTTCATCAAGATTTGTTTGGTCCTATGCGTGTTACCTCTCTTGGAGGCAAACACTATGTTTTTGTTATCATTGATGATTTCTCTCGTTTTAGATGGACAATTTTTCTTACAAGCAAAGATGAATGTTTTGATGAATTCTCAAATCATGTTAAAAGAATTGAAAATGAAAAAGATTTGAAAGTTGTCAAAATTAGAAGTGATCATGGTGGTGAGTTTCAAAATATTTCTTTTTATGATTTTTATGCTCATCGTGGTATAACTCGTGTATTTTCCGCTCCTAGAAAACCACAATAAAATGGTGTTGTTGAATGAAAAAATCGAACCATACAAGAGATGGCACGAACTATGTTGAACTCTTTTGATTTGCCTAAATATTTTTGGACGGAAGCCGTCAATATGGCTTGCCATGTTTTAAATCGTGTTTTGATTAGACCAAAGCTTAAGAAAACTCCTTATGAACTATTTTATAGAAAAACTCCTTTTATTAGTTATTTTTGTATATTTGGTTGTAAATATTTTATTTTAAATACAAAAGATTACCATGATAAATTTAATTTAAAAATTAATGTTGGCATTTTCTTAGGGTATGCACCTTGAAGTAAGGCTTATAGGGTAAATTCTTGTTGTTGAAGAATCTATAAACGTTACTTTTGATGAGACTAATATTGGTTCACAAGTTATTTTGCCTAGGAAATATGATGATGACGTTGAGAGAGTATTTGAAGTTATGCAACCTATAAATACACCCTCAATAGAAGCACAAAAAGATGTGGAAAGCACCAACACTCACGTTCAAGAAGAACTCCCCAAAGCATGTAAATTCGCATCAAATCATCCAAAGGAGCAAATTATTGGGAGTCCCTCACAAGGGGTTGTTACTTGCTCAAAGGCCTTGAGTGAGTGTTGTAATATTGCCTTTTTATCTCAATTATAATCTAAGAAGGTTAATGATGCTTTAAATGATAAATTTTGGGTTATACCTATGCATGATGAACTAAATAATTTTCGAAGAAATGATGTTTGGAAATTAGTTCCTATACCTAACAATACTAGTGTTATTGGTACTAAATGGGTTTTTGGAAACAAACTTAATGAACATAGCATTGTTACTAGAAATAAAGCTCATTTTGTTGCCCAAGGATACAATCAAGAGGAGGGCATAGACTATGATGAAACCTTTGCACCGGTTGCAAGGTTGGAATCTATTAGGATATTTTGGTATTTGCTAGCTTTAAAGATTTTAAATTATTTTAAATAGATGTTAAAAATACTTTTTAATGGTTTTATAGAAGAGGATGTATAGGTTGAGCAACCCCCCGGTTTTATAGATCATGCTCTTCCTAATCATGTTTACCGGGTTCAAAAAGCATTATATGGGTTGAAACAAGCTCCTAGAGCTTGGTATGCTCGCCTCTCTAGTTTTCTTCTCAAAAATGGTTTCTCTAAAGGAAAAATTAATAATACTCTTTTTATAAGAAAAAGAAAAAATAATTTTATTTTAGTGCAAATACATGTTGATGATATCATTTTCGGTGCTACTAATGAATCTCTTTGTAAGGATTTTTCTAAAGTTATGCAAGATAATTTGAGATGAGCATGATGGGAGAGCTCACATTCTTTCTCGGGCTCCAAGTCAAGCAAACTAAGGATGAGATATTCATTTCTCAATGCAAGTATGCTAGAGAATTGGTGTAGAAATTCAATTTAGAGAATTCTAAGCATGCACCAACTCCCATGAGTACAAGTGTCAAGCTTGATGCGGATGATAGTGGTGAGGATGTGGACCAGAAACTATACCGAGGTATGATATGTAGTCTTCTTTATCTCACCACTAGTAGACCCGATATCATGTTTAGTGTGTGTGCATGTGCACGTTTTCAAGCCTCTCCTAAAGCATCTCATTTGATCGCCGTTAAGAGAATTATTAAATATGTGCATGGAACTATTGATCTTGGTTTATTTTATCCAAAAAGCACTTCTTTTGATTTATATGGTTTTTGTGATGCCGATTTTACCGGATGTAAGGTAGATTGTAAGAGTACAAGTGGAACATGCCAAATCTTGGGAAATTTCTTATTTCTCGGGCTTCCAAGAAACAAAATTGTGTTGTATTATCAACTACGAAAGCGGAATACATTGCCGACGGCTTATGTTGTGCCTAAGTTTTATGGATGAAACAAAGCTTAGTTGATTATGATTTGATTTTTCAAAATATAAAAATCTTTTGTGATAACACTAGTGCTATTAATATTTCAAAAAAATTCGGTTTTGCATTCTAGAACCAAGCATATTGATGTGTGCCATCATTTATTATGCGACCATGTAGAGAGACAAGATGTATCCCTTGTGTATGTTGACACAAATTCTTAATTAGCGGATATATTTACCAAGCCTCTTGGTGAAGATGATTTTTGTAACAAAAGAAATGGTTTGGGATTATGCACTATGTGAAAGTTCTATTTGCTTGCTTGTTTAGTTGCATTTCATATCCATTTTTGTTTATTTTTTACCCCATTTTGATGGTGACAAAAGGGGAGAAAAATCTCCTCATTTGTGCACATAGTAAGGGGAAGCTCATAGATAGGGGGAGTTTCTATCTATAAGCCATATTTATTTTGCTTTATATAATGGTTGGTTGTCATCATCAAAAAGGAGGAGATTGTTAGCTCTTATGTTTTGATAATGTTTTACAACCACCATTATTGGTACTAATGTATTGTTGAGTGAAAATGTAGTGAATACGTATATCAAGCTTGTTAGTGCCATGTATGGAGGATTTGATGGAATATGTGCTACAACGATGATATCCAAAGGAGGAGGAGGCATAGTGATGAAGCAACATTTATTCAAGAACACAAAATGTAATAAGAAGTTTTATCCAACTCAACCTATATTAAGACTCAAAGAATTGTATTCTACGTGAGGATATTAGCTAGTTTTTATTTTCTCTCTAGTGCTAAAATGGTGAGGATATTAGCTAGTTTTTATTTTCTCTCTAGTGCTAAAATGTAGGCAAGTAGTTTAGATTTAAATTGAAGCTATTGGGATTTTATTTTCTCTCTAGTGCTAAAATGTAGGCAAGTAGTTTAGATTTAAATTGAAGCTATTGGGATATCAGACACACATTTTCATACTTATAGTTTTGAGCGTTTTTACAAAATACTATTTTTCACAAGTATGAGAACCTATTCGCAAAATTCTTTTTCAAAATAATTTAATTTTAGTGTTAAAAATATTTTACAAAGCTTCACAATTTTTAGAAGTCAAATAAATATTTTATACATTTTTCAATGAAGTCAAAAACAGTGTTTCTGTATCTAACAGTTCGTGATCGAGCGTCATGGTCGACCGCGCTTGAGTTCATTCGTCAGTGGGCAGCAGAAACTTTCACGGTCGACCGCCGAGGTCGACCGTGAGCTCGAGATTTCCACAGTCGACTGCCACGGTCGACCGCAGAAGTCTCTGGACCTTTTCTCAGTTTCAGAGCTGTCTCGCGGTCGACCGCGAAAATAGTACGGTTGACTGCTCGGTCTTCTGGTACAATTCTCAGCGCCGATTGTACACAATCTCAGCGCCGATTATTTTCCTGGATTTGGGGGATTAGGGTATGGGTTTAAACAGCTGGTTTCTCCTATTTAAACTCATACACTCCTTCTTCCTCAAGTGTCCCAAGTTTTTGAAAAACCAGAGATTTTGTTTACTGAGAGCCAAAATTTTCAAAACCTGTTTTCTGAATTTTCTCAAGTTCACATCCCAGCTTCAGTTTAATCTTTCTCTTTGCCATAGGGACTTGTAAAGAGAGAGCTTTTACACCATTCCTACTGTTTGAGAGCTTGATCTTGTGAAGATCAACTGTATGGGAATATGATCTAGTGGAGATCAACTGTGTAGTTGTGAGATCATGAGGAGATTGTTGTGTAGAAGAAGTTCCGGCTTCAAAACCGGGTTGTGTAGTGGATTTATCCTCGAGAGTGGGGAGCGGGGACGTAGGTCAGCGGACCAAACCTCGTTAACATATCGCGTGTCACAGAGATAACGATTCCTACCTCTATCTCTATTTCTACTGTTGTTTATTTTGTGGTTTGTTGCTTGTCTCAATTTTTATTGCACTATTATTAGCCTTAAGACCCTAATCACCCCCTCTAGGGTCGAACAATAACGACCACCACACCAACAACAACACCACCACCACAACCACCACAACCACAACCACCACAACACAACACCACCACCCAACACAACACCTCCCCCACCACCACAACCACATAATAACCACCACACCAACAACCATAACCACCACTAACACCACAACCAACCAACCAACCTACCAACCAATACCACCACCACTATGAACGCATGCACCATCAACACCACCATCACATAAAAACATGATAAGTATATATTTTTGGCTTTGTGTTAGGGTTTGTGTGTAATAGTTTATATCAGTGTGTATCAGAGTGTATAATATCATTTAGTCACGAAGAAAATTTTAATTCATAACTAAGTAAGAATTATATATTTAATTCTTTAAATTAAAAAATTAAATTATATACATTACCTGATCTGTGATTATCTCCTATATGCCTCCTGATCCTCTAGAGACAAAGTCGATTTAAAAATTGCGAACACCAATTCCCTATACTCCCGGCACCTCTGTTCTTCCTCCGCCATCCACTGATATATTGTTTGCTACAACTGCCAATCTTCAATCGCTTTCAACCGGTGCTCTACTGTCGGGTCTTGATAACTCATTCCTTGTGATGTTGCATACTCGTAGGTGCTACTAGACTCATGCAGTCAATGCTTGGCTCCTCTCCACCGGTATCTGTTCTTCCTACTTGCTCTAATGACCATCTCACTGATGGAGTCCTTCTCCTCTCTACTTAGCCAGGCCAGAGTGCTAGAACAGAACTGGGACTGAGACATATGCTCCAGTACCTTGGCATGTAATTTCTCCTGTAATATATCAAAACAAATCGGGCAAGTCGACTTAATGTTGCATTGTTATGAAATTGAATATACAAATGAATTGCTACTTACATCCATTTCCTTATTCTTCGCTTTCTTCTCTTCATCAACATAATTCAGGATCAAGGAAGTCAGAATACGATATGTAAAATATTCAAGATCTCCCTTTCCCTAGTTTTATTCAAATATATTAGTAACTCATGACACATAAATTATTCCCAAATTAACAACTAAAAAGCTAATATATTACCTCAAGCTCCAATTGATGATAGTGCTAGCTGAAGGAACTGGAGCCCCATGATGCTCATAACTGCGCGGTACGTTGCAGTTCCTCCTTGCCATTTTAGCTTAAGTTTGCAAAGCAATATCAAATCAAAACAATATAGAAATTCAAACAATAAAGGAAAACATGTACTTCAATAATTCCTGACTTTCCTAGGTATCCCAGTAATCGCAAAGTGTAAAAAAATCTACACCATCTACGCATGAGTCAAGATGCCAGAAGCACTCCTAATCATCTGCTTTTTGAATGAAAATTTTTTTCTTGACTTCAAACCGCTGCCTCTTAAAAGCTTGATTGATTTGCTCGAAGTAGTAAGTCCAGGCACAAATGTTATCGTCAAGGAAAAAAAATCACTTCAGCATATAAAGAAAAAAGAGATACAAATCAGTGTATTAAACATAATAATAAACTAATAACAAATAATGATGAAAATCAAAAGAAATAACGCACACATATATATCTCCAACAAGCCACCAGCGTATCAATCCGTTACGATTTCCACGTTAAAAAATGTTGAAGAAATCATGTCTTCTAGCTAAAGCGGCGAGAAAATTATTGAAAGAATTGGAAAATGCCCCGACGACACTCTATTTTGCTATCGGATCACGACCCTTCAATGAATATCATGGATGAGGTTCTGTTCCTTGGTAGCACCGCGACCGCGCCTAATAGGTCGCTCGTTACGTATGAAACAATGAATCAGGTGAAATATAACTCAATGCATATGTATAATAAAAATTAAGATAATGATCGATAAACAATAAAAATCTATTCATGCCTTTAAGTTCGAGGTATCTTCGCCTTGCTTGTTCATACCTATGTTGCGTGATAGGTAATATTGCATGATAACCATCCCAATCCCCCTTCACCTTTGTTGGGCCATGATCTCGTTGATCCGTATGGGAATCTGGCGGTAGTGGCACAGCTACGCTATACGAGTCATCTCTTTTTCTCCAAAACATCTACATGCGGCGGCGGTGGCATCTCCGTGTCCTGTGTAGGATCAGTCTGTGTCTCCACGTCCTATGTCCTTTGGCGGAAAAATCTCCACATTTTGTTTAGCACCACCTATATTTATAGGAAATGTTAAAAAATAATGTTAGGCTCACATTAATAGTTTATAGAAATGTATAGATATAACAAATAAATATAAATACTTGACGCAGAGGCCTGTACGTTGCCTACAGATTGTCTACCAACAATTTTCTCAAGCGCTTTCTTATGTAATCCTTTTTTCAACTATACTTTAAAAATATAATGAGTATCCAAAAAAAAAGTATATAATATTGATAATTAATAATGTGTGTACATGATGTCCACATCATAACTAAGTATTACATAATGCTTGTACATGATGTCCAATTCATAACCAAGAATTACATAATGCATGTACATGATGTCTAATTCATAACCAAGTATTACATAATGCCTATACATGATGTCCAATTTATAACAAAGTATTACATTATTATTATGATGTTGAGGATCTAGCTTACGACCGTGTGTGGATAGACGAAAGGACAGTTCTTATAGTTTTATCGACTCTGTTGCGGTCTAGTTTTTTACCTTTAAGCCTTGGATAATATATAATCGTAGGTACATCATGGTGCACTAGTGCAATTTCATCTGCTAGAGTACTATTTTGTGTCAAGGAAAACTCAACAACTGTTTCGTCGGCCAAGGTAACCTCCTCATCGTGATCTTTGTCAAATAAGGCTCATGAATGTAGGTTCTAGGTGGATTCTTATGGACAACCCATTCGTAATTTTTCATTATATCTTTGACATAAAAGCACTTCTTCGGGTGGTCAACTAACATCTACTTTTCAGTCTGATATATTTTCTTGTTAAGATTCACGAGTGTGTAACCATAGTCATCCTTCGTCTTTTTCTTCTCACACCAACAAGCAATAAACATCACATGACTGACTTCCTTATTACCCATAAAAAATCCCCACGATGTCTTCTACTTGACCATAGCAATAGATTTCCCCTTATATCGGATTTAGATCTTTAGAACTAGCATATGACAGTTGCAAGAAGGAGTAGAACACACCGTTATTTTACGTTTGTTGTCTCTCTTCGATTCTGATGGTGTTAAACCTAAAGCCAATGACACAGTAGCTTCCATTTTGCTTAACCACGTTAGAAGGACCTCTGGCATATAATTAAATTCTCTCAGATAGTTTAACCCTAGTCGTAATCCGTTTGTCAACCTTTAAGAAAAAAAGCAAATAGTTTACATAACTGGTGGTAGGCACATATATTTGACATACGAATTAGAATTATTAAAAGGTCTTACTTCACACTTCAGCCATGCAGGGAATTATCTAGAGTGTGTATCCATAACTCTTTTATTTTTTGTTCTGCATTTAAGAGTAGTCTGGACATATCTGATATGAAGCCTAGAATAGAAGCAATTAAAATGGTTAAAGAGAGATAGTTATTGTGAGAAGATATGAACTGTTTTAGACGGTTAAAAAATTACCATGCGTATATATTAAATGTAGTATCATTGCTCAGGATATATATGTGGGCTTGATCTTGCTCACTTCTGGGGAATCTAGTATCCTCCCCTCGATCATTGTAGAATATTCCATCAATTGTTTGTTGTGGATGGTTTAGTCTTGTCTCCACACCTCACAAGTAACAAGAGATGAAATTCAAACTCTTGTTACTTATGTAGTTCTCTGCGATTGACCCTTCAGGACGTGCACAGTTATGCATTAGTTGTTTCATGAAGTCCAAATATCTACAAGCATATAGTTTTATGATTTGTGACAAAATGAAACTGAGAAACATAATTTGATAAATATTAAATGAACATTATAATAATAAATACATCTCCACAGGGTACATCTAACGATATTGAAATGGTCCTGCGATGCGGGCTTCATATGCTAATTGTATTGTGAGATGCACCATGACCATGAAGAATGAGGGTGGAAATAGTATTTTCATTTTACATGGTGTATTAGCAAGTCCCTTTAATTCTTCAAACTCCTCGACATCAATCACCTTGGAGCACAGCTGCTTGAAGAAACCGTAAAATTCTATTGCCACCATCGATAGTTCCTTCTCAGCATGTCACCATGCAATCGGGAGAAGTTGATGTAATAGAATATGAAGGTCATGCATCTTGAGTCCCAAAATCTTTCTATCCTCAATCTGCAAATTTCCTTAAATGTTTGAAGCATAACCATCAGGTGTCTTCACGGACTTTAAAAATAAACACATATTGTGGCCTCATCATTTGACAGTGCGACACGGGAGGCTGGGAGTTCAAACTTTTTGTCACCCTTATCTATAGCTTGCAGTTCAGGGCAAATGTTCAACTCTGTTAGGTCTCACGTGCCCTTAAGTCATCTTTTGGTTTTTTTCTATCCTGCAACAAAGTGTTCAACAGATTTTCATATATATTCTTCTCAATGTGCATGACATCCAAGTTGTGACATATTTTTAAACTTCTCCAATATGGAAGTTGATAAAATATGATGAATCTTGACAATCCATGTGGAAGTTTGGTGCCCTTAGAGACACACCCGTGCGACTGGACGTTGCAAGGGCTTTTTCCTTTTGATTTACCCTTGACGCATAGCTTAACCTTTCCCTTTCCCTTCCATTTTTGCTTCAATATTTTTCTTCTAACCCCAAAATGATTTTCTTTGTTGAACCTTTTCTTTCCAAATATTTTCTTGGTAATGGATGTAGAAGCTCAAATATTTTTTCTCCGGTCAACTTTGGTGATGGTGGTCTGCTTTCTGGATTATTGTCGAACTTTCCTACTAACTTTCTGAACTTGTGTCCTGTAGGTAACCATCTTTTATGTTGGCAATAACAGAACTTATGACTGTAGTTTAGAAACTTTCACTCATAGTCTGACATGCAAACCGGACAAGCAATATAACCCTTAGTTGACCATCCAGGCAGATAGACTTTTTACCATAAGAATCATAAGTGTTGACAGCTTCTTCCCAAAGAAGCTTCAGGTCGTTAGTTAATGGTTGGAGGAAAATTTCGATGTCATTTCCAAGAGAGTATGTTCTAAGAATCAAGAGTGAAAGTATCATGTACGGTTGCTTCATGCACATAGATGGCGACAGGTTGTATGGTGTCAGTAACATTGGCCAGGTAGACCAAGCGGAGCTCATTAATCCAAAAAGATTAAATTCGTCGCTAGCAAGACCCAGCCTAATATTCTGAGATTCCTTACCAAAGTCGGGGTATATATGATCGATGTGCTTCCATGTCTTAACGTCAGCAAGATGTCTTAATTTCCCATCCTCTTTGCGGCCGGTCAAGTGCCATCGCATATTCTCAGCCAGCTCGTTAGACATATAAATCCACTGTAGCCTAGGAATAATTAGAAAATATCAGAGAACCTTCATAGGGATTCTACTCTATTTATTGGATGCATCTCCTTTGGATGTGCTTGCATGTTCCCCTTTCCAGCGTGATACATGACACGTCAGACATTCCTCCAGAGCTTCATTACAATTATTGTACAGGATGCAGTCATTAGGACAGGAATTTATCCTCTTGTAATAAAGCCCCAGTGTATCAACAATCTTATGGACTTCATAATAGGTTGCATGGATGCTTTTCTCGCTGCCTGGAATGGATTTCTTTAGCAAATCCAATAATATATTGAAATGTGTAACATGCATCTCACTGGGTGTTTGGATATAAAGAAGCCTCAGCATAAAAGAAAGCCTTGTGAACTCCTTGCACTCCTCGTATAACAGTGACTCATTTTCTTCAACAAGTCTCATCAATCGATCTACATCTTGAAATATATCAGTATTGTTAACATCACTTGAAGATGGCGCGGCAAGAATATCTTCCAACATATCAGTTGTGTCAACTGTTGTTTCATCGACTTTAGTGAACTCTTCCTCTATTTGCATCACCGAGGTGCCTTCACCGTGAAGACTCCAAAATATATAAGAGCTATCTAATCTATTGATTAACAAATAAAAACCTATGTCACTCGTAGCAATCATTTTATCATTCCTGTAATTCTTGTAAGAATAGAAAAATGACCTGCTCAGTGACCGTAGAGGGTTTGTATCAGAGTAGGCTAAGAAAGCTCTATCTCATCCTTGTATGAGGTGTCTAGATGCCTTCGATCACGTGGTATGCTCATGAATGATTTGTCATGAACTGTCCACATCTAGAATTGAAAAATTAATGGAAGTGATCATATCCCTACATATATCATTTTAATTTAGGACAAGCGTGCATGACCAGCTATCATAGGAAGGCTTCTATTCCATTAGGTGTGTAAACATGGCGTGTATGTATTTATGTGTGTTCAAGTGTACTTTCATTTCACCAAAATTTTAGTAGAACCTACTCGCTATTCTCCGAGTACACTGTAGTGGGATGGATATACCTGTGCATATCCCTCCGACATTTGTACATTGAGAAAAATGAGTAAGTGCTGCCAAAACACTAATGAAATGAAAGTATACAAGAGAACACGTAAATACATATACAAGTCACATTTACATACCTAACCCATCCACACTGCACAGATCCAATAAATATTAAATATAATACCGCCATCACATATGCGTAAGAAAAGGTTATTCAAACCAAACAAGATGGTCTCATATCCGCCAACCATCCCGTGCGCATATGTGACAAGTAAATAAAGAGATTGTATATAGTATTTATTAGACGAGAAATTATACGATAAGAAAATATGTGTGTGTGCAGTTTTTATGTAATTAACAACATAATAGTTACGCATATAGAAAGAATTTATAATGACTACACATGATCATGAACGATTTTCTTCTAACCCTCACCCTCACCCTCACCCTTACCCTCACCGTAACCCGTACTATAACCTTAACCCTCACCTAACCCTAACCCTCACCCTCCCCATAACAGTCCCTTGCCCTCGCCCATGCCCTCACCCTAACCCTCGCCCTCACCATAACCCCCGCTCTCGCCCTCTCCCTCGCCCTAACCCTAACCTAACCTTAACCCTAACATTCACTGTCACCTTATCCCTGAACCTAAGCCTAACCCTCACCTAACCCTATCCCTAATCCTATCCCCAACCCTAACCCTAACTAAATTTTAATTTTTTTATGTTATAATATTCTTAAGATGGAATTTTTTTTATTTTGCAATATCTTACTAAGGTTTGCATTTCTTCATAATTTTTTTGTTTTGCAAAAATTAAACTCTACTTATAATTAAAAAATTAAATTAATCAATTAAAAAATTAAAAAAAACTCTATTTCTTTCTCCCCCTACATCTCTCTTTCTCTCTACCTTTCTCTCGGTCGGCCGACACTGGCCCTCGTTGGTCGTCTGGCCGCCGAAGTTGGCTGGACGATAGAGAAGAAGAGAGAAAGAGAGATGGATTGGGAGAGAGAAAGAGAGATGGAGGGGGAGTGAGGGACTGACCTTGAAGAGAGAGGGAGGTTGAGAGAGCGGTCTTGAGAGAGCGGTCGCTGGTAGGTCAGGCATCGCCGCACGTTAATCGGTGGTGGGGGTGGGGGCAGCGGGCCAGGCATAGGAGAGACAGATAGAGGGAGGGAGAGAGGGGAAGGAGAGATCGAGAGTGAGAGGAAGGGGGTGTCGGTATAGGACGATGGGTCAGGCTCCT
>NC_033799.1:36863008-36865261 GCF_001876935.1 Asparagus officinalis | reverse complement strand
GGGAAAAAGAGAGAGGGATCTAGGTTATTTTTCCCTCTATAGGGCAAGTCGGGCGCGGGCTGACCAAAATTTTTAGGCAAGCACACATCAATTTTTTTTTTTAGTATTTAAGGATGGAAAATCTGTCGCTAAAACTAGACAAATCTGTCACCATATGGCCTTTAACAACGGATAAATAATGACTGATTAATTCTGTCTGAGAAATTTTATAAAAATAACGGCGATAGAATTTTCCGTTGATAATAAGTAACATCCCATCGTTATAACCTGTTTTGTAGATGGAATTATAAGGACGACCATTTCTATTGCTATATGTGTAAATATAACGAAGGTTCTGTCCGTTGCAATAAATCTGTCGTTAACGGTCCTATTTCTACTAATGTTTAACTGATCTCCTTATCTAAATACTTGTATTTTTTCATAGATAACCATGAGGAATAGATTATAGTTAATTCTTATATATTTTTAATTATGATGTTGTAGGATAAATCTTAACACCTTATCCAAGCATTTTTCTTAACATGAACTCTTTTATTTTCATAATTGGCTAATCCAATTACTAGCATTCTCTTCCTATAGTTATGACAATTCATTTGTAGATAGTTTTTATTACATTATTTTTTGAAAAAAAATTATTTTTGGTCAATATAATTTTGGTAAAATAATAATAATAATGATAATAATAATAATAATAATAATAATAATAATGATAATAATAATAATAATAATAATGATGATAATAATAATAATAATAATTAATTTTAAGATTTCTATTTTTTCAAGATTAGCGTTATAACGGAGAATAGTTTTAAATGCAGTCAATTTTTCACAAAGTAGTGGTTGGAGTTGAAGTTAGGTTACTTGGTTATTTACTCTTAGGTCATGGGTTTGAATCTTCACCTTTCAATTTTTTTTTAAAAGCTAATTGGGTCTGTTTGAACTCGAACCCAACCCGGTTCGGAACCATTATTTAAACCAAACCCATTTGGTTCTAAAATACATCAATACCCGCCCGCTTAGGTCTAAAATACATCAATACCCGACCCATTTGGGTCTATAAGTCAATTTATAGTTTCAATTATGATCAAATATAAATTTTCAGACCCGTTTCGGTTTCTAACTCAAACTGCTAGACTCGCTTGGGTCTAAAACTTAAATTAATAGACATGTTTGGGTTTATAACTCAAAATACTAGACCTGTTTAGGTCTAAAACTCAAATTTCAAACTCGTTTGGGCCTTTTGCTCACTAAAATCAGTTTTGTAAATTTCTATGTTGTTTATTCAAACCCGTTTAGCTGCTTTAACACTAAAAAAATATGCTAATTAGTTATTTTCCTTTTGTTAAGAAGAATGATGCTTATTGGATCACCTAATACTATATTTGATCACCTAGTGACATTAAATAGTGTTGACTGTGCATGAAGATAACTTCCGTCAAGAAATATGATTCATAAACACGTTATCATAACCTGACTATACCCTCAACATCGATATCCCGATGTGAGGAGTTTATCTTAATTATTAATATTATTATAATAGCATTGACTAGAAGATGTACCAGTCTTGAGTGGACATATTTTGGGTCATGGTTATTTTTTATAAATTTTACAGAAGCCGTTCCATGGTAACTCTATAGTTAGTGAACAATATTTCATGCACAACCACTTAAAATAAATGAATAAATGTGGGGTTTATAAAGGGGAATTGGACGGAGAATATAACGTGTATATAAGCGGGCTCATACGCATTCTTGATACCTAGATTTATATATATATATATATAAGAGCTAAGGGTCAATCCTGATGTGAAGGCGTGTTAGGAGACGGTTTACACGAATCCAATTTATATACATGAAAATATTCTTCTCTAATTCAAATAACACCTAAAATATTTATAATGTACTTGTGTGCCTTGTGATAGACATTGTTTGATATCTAAAACTAACACTTTCTTTTATCACCTTTAATTTAAATTTTATTTCTTCTTTATACTTGTCACACACTTACACACACACACAATTTCTTCGTTTTACATGCTTGTTAGAAGTTTTCTGACTCCTTAGAGCTTTTGTGCACCCAAGACACGAGACCTATTCTTTCTTTGTAGGATCGAGTATATTTTGAGGAGAAAGTCTAGCAACAATGATCACCATTTATTCTATCATTTCCTCAGTTCAGTTGGCTTAAGTATTTAGTTGGTTTAGAATTTTTTTCGTGAGTCACATGTGATATTTTCTAGAAAATGATGTAAAA
>NC_033799.1:36851219-36862996 GCF_001876935.1 Asparagus officinalis | reverse complement strand
TGTGTAACTCGTATTTGAACTCTGTCCTTTTTTGGAGATTTTTTTCGTCTATATATATTTTTTATTATTTTAGTTGCATGCTCTATAGTGTAGTTTTGGTTTTATATCGATATACAGGATGATCTAGAGGCATGAATGTGATCGAATGGCTGTATTATCGACCGAGTCACGTTTTAAGTTATTACATTTTGGAACTAGGGCACACCATTCTTTTTTATTGTAGTGATACCTTTTATGGGGATCTTAATTCAAATACAGTTTCTTTTAAACAAAACTAGACTCGTAATACAATCTATCATTTTGAAAAAGGAGTCATTTGAAGTCTTCTAGGCAAGGTTATGACAGAAACAAGTAAAGACACATGTGTAAGCTATGGTAGACCAAGAATAAAAATTAGCATCTGTGCTTCTGTATCATCCCACACAAAAAACCTACAATAGCCACCAAACTCTAATAGGATAAACTATAAGTAAATTTGATGCCTTATAGGCTTATCCATCAGAGTTCAGCTAAAAAAAGTTTTCTTATGTAGCCAGTTCTAATTTCATCTTTATCAAAAGATGATTATAACAATTGCAAGCATGAAGTAGTAAAGCATCATTTGTATTAAAATATCCGTTTACTATGGGATTAAACTTCTAATAGTAAATATAAAATAAGGTTTATATGATATTAAAAAGTCTTATTTCTAAAAGGACATTACATAGGTTACAAGAGTTTAAAGATGGTCAAACATGCTTCATATTGAGCCTAAAGTTGTATATTAGGAGATTTTTATTGTGCCTGATAAAGCAATTGCAAAAAAAAATGTTTTTATCGAAGGCCTTCCTCAAATGTGCTTCTACCGCATAAATTTCTTTCACCATGGTTTTAACACAACTCAATCTTCTTCTCTAAAATGTGAATCTTTCTTGTCCACTTAAAAATTTTTTGATTCAGATCATCCTTGCATGATTGATTATGACAAGAGCCAATTTATAGGCAGGTAAGGATTTGTGTAGATAAGAAATAAGACATTCTAATGATTTTGAAAATTCTAGAGGATATAGTATTGGTGTTTTTAAGCTTAGAAATCAACTCTTGCTAAATCCACAATAGTTTGTAGCAACTATAATGAATTTTAAAATGCTTTCGTTAATTCGACACACCAGTTACCAAGCGTTCCACATAATGTTTTTTTTTGAGAGAAAAACAAGGGATATTCCCTGTTCATTAAAAAACAAAAGTATGTTTACAAAAGTAGGATACGAAGTGTATCCAATAAGATTAGTGGATAGAAAAAATAGTTTCTCTTACTAGGGATGTAGGACCTTCTTCTTACAAACATCCATGAAGATGAAGAGAGGGCCTTGCCGTCATTCACCGTTGACATGGATATAAGTGAGAACCAAAGCCAGCCATACATTTGGACAAGAGAAATTAGATTTTCTATAGACTAATTGAAACTAACACTTAAACATCATAATGTTGATATGTACAGAAGACATTATAGAAAGCTAAGAGAAAGCTGATATGACGAGCTAAATACTGTTGCTCCGCAAGATTGGTCTTTCTTCTAACACCGCTGCTAGCTTTAGTGCCTTCTTCCCTCTTCCAGGACCTGACCATTCATGTAAATTAGAAATTGCTGAGTTGATGATAGAAGTAGCAGAGAATACTGAATTTTCAAAAATAGATTTATTTCTTGTTGTCCATAAGCTCCAACACACTGCAGAGAAAATTGATCGCCATAAAATCCCATCAGAGTGGCGAAGGGATTCAACAACCTTAAGGAGTTCATATAAAGATGCTGGCCATATGAAAGGGAGGTAAGAGTCACAGAAATGTTTCCATACGGATTTGGTAAGACTACACTCAAAAAACAAGTGTTCACAAGATTCCAAAAATAAACCACATAAAATGCATGTAGAGTCTCCTTGCCATCCCTTCTTTATAAGATTTTCTTTTGTATGCAACCTGTTTCTGGATAGAAGCCATGTGAAGAATTGGAATTTACTTGGCATTACTGGATTCCAAACAGTTTTATAATAAGCAGATAAAATTCCTCTGGTGTTAAGGAAAGAATAATGAGATTTGACTGAGAATCTCCCATTGGATGTAAGGGACCAGGTGGGTATGTCAACATTATTAGTAGCAATGTATAAGCCAATATGATTCATAAGATCAATCTTTGCATTAGTTGAGGAATCAGAGATGCTTCTCTTGAGAAGAGGATGCCAGCGCCATATATGATTATGGAAAAAACCCTGAGAACGAATGCTGACATTTGAAGCGTTCCACATAATGTAATGTTATTCTCCATCAATTTGATAAAATTATCAAGGTCTTGCTCAAAAAGGACCCTGGTTTCAGATCATAAAATTCTTTTACAAAAATAGGTAGCATCACATCTAGAACAAAGCTTGTGAAAGGATCAATCGTTCTCTCATCACCTATATCATCACTAGCATTGACAATTGTAGGTTGATAATCACATTTTTATTGTAATTTTATACCATCATTATCTATTTTATATGAATAAATATATCACTAATAATTATTGCTATCTTAAATTTCAGGTTAATGAAGAAATAATGAATAAAAGCCTAAAAGACTCCAACTTCCTCATTTGTAACCTTTTAATTAAGCCCAGAGTCAAGCCGAGTAGCCTATAAAAGCCGGAGAAAATAAAAAATCCAATATGAAAAATAAATTATATTCAAGATGGTTAGCAGCAAAGAAGCGACGACATCTTTCAATCCGGATGGCGGAATTTAATATATAATATATGAAAATCGCCTATCTCGACGAGACAAAGCCACCTGTGAAGTCAAAATTTGGAAACAATGAATATCGTTGCTAGCATCAATGCTCGTATCGACGCCAGCATCCATGCTGGTATCGATGCCATTGTCAGTCTATTTCGATTCTAAGGCTAAAATTCAAGGTTTTTGGATAAGATTTCGATCTAATGGCTCATATTCACTGATGTTTACTATAAATAGGAGTAGAGAGTGAGGGGTTAGAGGTGTGAAAATTTTTGTATCTCCATTTAGAGAGTAGGGTTATTCTTAATTGAGAAAACCATCCAAATTTACAACTTTTTGTTACAATTAATAAAAGAATTTTTTTCACCACTTCATATTTTTATTTTCTTCTCTTTATTAGATAATGAAGATGAAGATGAAGATCAATTTGAATGTTTTCTTTTATTTTCTCTTTTATTTCTTTTCTTATTGCTTATTAGTTTAGATTTATTTCCATGCTTGTAGTTAGATTTTATTTTCTTGCTTAAATATCCAAGAGATTAGAACCCTCTTATCTTAGATTTATTTCATGCTTAAAGAGTAGATTTATTTTCTCGTATTTAATTCCAGTAATTTATTTTGTAGTTAGATTTTATTTTATTGTACTATTCACCTTGACGGTAGAACCCTCATGGGATTATTTTTTTCTTTTGTTCATTTTCATTTTCTTTGATTTGCCTTGAGGCTAGAATCCTCTATGGAATTGTATTTTCTAAGAAGTGGATTCAATTTTAGATTTCTCATATCTTTATTTGAACCCTCCATCTTTATTTTCTTGAAATTTATTTTTATTCTTGATTTTTCTTTTTGTTTATTGATTTTATTCATCTTTCTTTCTCTCATTGTGAAAATCATTCATTCTCTGTCACATCCATTCTCACTTATATTTGGTGCCTATTTACACAATATCACATTCACTATCTCTCCACAATCACATTCACCCATCACTCCTATTTGTCTCGCACAAAACATAAGAACCAATTTTAATTTCTCCTACAAAACACCTTCCTCGTGGGATCGATAACTTTTTATACTATAACTAGATTGGTTGTGCAATTGTAATTTTTGGTATATGTTTACCACGCATCATAGGTGGTAAGGGAGCATCATTAGATTGTTTTTCATTAATCACCAGTAGTGGTACACAAATGGAGTAGCCGTGACATTGTAATTTTCAAATCTTGTTTGCATTCATAATATGATAGATTCTATGCATTGGGGCATGCTCAATGTTACTGTGTGGAGCTATAACACAGAACTTAATTTTTGGATTCCTTCAAAAAAAATTGTGTACCTTGTTCAACACATCAGCACTTCCACTCGCTGCGTTGTTTACTATGGGGACAACCAAAACTCGTTTCTTTTCCTTCAAAACTTAGTTGTGCTTTTCAAGCGATCGATTTGCAAGGACTATCCTTGCGCTGGTCTTTAAAAACAAGAAAGTGTATATATAAAGAATGACTGTATATAATTCTCAAGTTTGACTATAGCATATAAAAAATAAGCATAAGTAAATGTAGTGTGCATTGTCTGTTCTTGAGATGAAAGCTGAGCAAGATAAAAAAAGGGAAAAAAACATTTTGGCTATTTTACGCAAAGAATAAATTCATGAAGAAACCACGTTCTTTCACAATTAAAGTTTTAAAAGAGTTTAAGTTTGGTTTTAAGTTTGTTTAAGGGTTCGGTTTGTGAAGAATTTCATAAGAGGAAGAGGAGATCAATTCATTGAGCTTCAATCCATCTCTCTCTCTTTTATCATCTAGAAAAGTTTTCGAGCTTCTCTACAAAGGGCGGGATGTCTGAAGGCGCAAGATAGAAGGCGATCTCCTCTCCTCTATCGTGCGCCCCCGCTAGGTTTCTAATGGCGAAGAAGAAGAATAAGAGTGGAAGAAAGCTGCTCAGCATTGGTCTACGGTCCTTAACCTCTTGTTCTCAAGCTCTTGAGGATCAATTCGAAACTAATTTTGAGGAAGATGATGAACTCTGTGAAGATATAATGGGCTCGACAGGTCCAAAAGGTGAAAAACTTAAGAAATCCATGGAGGATATCCTTCGATCTTCAGATTTCTTACTTGGTTCTAGTCGATCCATAGCTTCTCTACAAAGGAAAGGAACTCAAGCTCGATATCTCAGTGATGGTGCCGGCAGCTCATCTAGGACTTCCTGGGCTGATGAGGTTGAATCGGAGGTTTTTCCCTCTATTTCTTCTTCTTATCAGACTCAAAAACCTAAATCCTCAAATGATCTTAATCCTGATCAGGAGATTTCTAGAGTTGATTCTGATACTCTTACTGTTCCATTGGTTAAATCTATGGATTCAGATGAATTAGCTAATGTGAGTACTAAATCTCCTGATCAGGAGATTTCTGGTAAGCTGAAACCTGGAGAAGGGGATAAAATTACTGGCAATGTTGAAAATTTGGAAAAATCAGATCCAAATCCTAGTAAAACCTTTGCGAGCCTGTTTGCTGATAACAGGAAATCAGGTAATGGCCTGTCCCTGAGTTATATACCATCCTCTCAATCAAAAACTGCCTCTTTTACTACTGATGAATGGAAAGAAGGGGAAGATCTATGGAGAAATGCCTTAATAGGACATGTTATTGGTTTGAATGTTAAATTTAAATCAATGGAAACATATGTGAGTAAGATTTGGGGAAACTATTCTATTCCTAAAGTGTCTTTAATCAAGAATGGTGTATTCCTCTTTGATTTCCAAACTGAGAAGCAGATGAAGGAAATACTAGATGCTGGCCCCTGGTTTTTTGGCTCTAGGCCTCTGATGCTGAAGATCTGGACTATTGATACTGATTTGGATAAGATCCAAGACTTTTCCTATCCACTTTCGGTGCAATTCCCTAATCTGAAACTTAACCTCTGGAGTTCAATTGGAATCAGCAAGGTTACCAGCCTCATTGGTAAACCTATATCTACTGATAAACTTACTGCTACTAGACAAAGGTTAAGCTACGCAAGAGTCTTGATAGAAGTAAATTTGCCCTTGAAAGATGCCTTACCTGATCAAGTAATCATCCAGGATCCTGATGGTAGAAGTTATGCACAGGAAGTGGTATATGAGTTCAAGCCAAGGTGGTGCACATCATGTAACAAACTTGGTCATGAAACTGATCAATGCAGAAGGAATAAGAAAAAAATCTGGGTCCCTGTTAACAGGCAAAATGGCCATCTTACTGTTCCATTGGTTAAATCTATGGATTCAGATGAATTAGCTAATGTGAGTACTAAATCTCCTGATCAGGAGATTTCTGGTAAGCTGAAACCTGGAGAAGGGGATAAAATTACTGGCAATGTTGAAAATTTGGAAAAATCAGATCCAAATCCTAGTAAAACCTTTGCGAGCCTGTTTGCTGATAACAGGAAATCAGGTAATGGCCTGTCCCTGAGTTATATACCATCCTCTCAATCAAAAACTGCCTCTTTTACTACTGATGAATGGAAAGAAGGGGAAGATCTATGGAGAAATGCCTTAATAGGACATGTTATTGGTTTAAATGTTAAATTTAAATCAATGGAAACATATGTGAGTAAGATATGGGGAAATTATTCTATTCCTAAAGTGTCTTTAATCAAGAATGGTGTATTCCTCTTTGATTTCCAAACTGAGAAGCAGATGAAGGAAATACTAGATGCTGGCCCCTGGTTTTTTGGCTCTAGGCCTCTGATGCTGAAGATCTGGAATATTGATACTGATTTGGATAAAATCCAAGACTTCTCCTATCCACTTTGGGTGCAATTCCCTAATCTGAAACTTAACCTCTGGAGTTCAATTGGAATCAGTAAGGTTGCCAGCCTCATTGGTAAACCTATATCTACTGATAAACTTACTGCTACTAGACAAAGGTTAAGCTACGCAAGAGTCTTGATAGAAGTAAATTTGCCCTTGAAAGATGCCTTACCTGATCAAGTAATCATCCAGGATCCTGATGGTAGAAGTTATGCACAGGAAGTGGTATATGAGTTCAAGCCAAGGTGGTGCACATCATGTAACAAACTTGGCCATGAAACTGATCAATGTAGAAAGAATAAGAAGAAAATCTGGGTTCCTGTTAACAGGCAAAATGAGCATTCTGAGAACACAAATACAAAAGCAAAAAGTCCCCAGCATAAGGTTGTTGACAGGAGTTTAAACTCAAGTGCTAAAGATGCTATTGATGTTGATATCCAGTTACCTCACTCCTCTGTGGTTACTGAAAGCTCAAGTATAGAACATGCACAGAAACGTGCACAGACTCAAGCTGATACTATAACACAGCAACCTACATCTGAAGCTGCTGGAAAACCAGGCATATTTGGCTTTGCCACTCAAGGTCTTGCTGGTTTATCAAGAGGTTCATCTAGTGTCTCTGCTCATTATTCTCCCACCATCAACACTGCTGGTTTCACTAGTGTTACCAGAGCTAATGCAGCTAAGAGAACTAATTTTATTGAGGCAGGTAATTCAATTTGTCCATCAAGATTCTCAAGTTTGGAGCACCAGATACTTGATTTAGACCCCTATAGTAATGAAAGGGGTGGTCTCTTCCAATAAATGCATTTGGCTTTTTGGAACATTAGAGGATTTAACAAATCCTCTAAGCACTCGATAGTCAAGCAGTTCATTCAGGATTATAAAATCTCATTTATTGCTCTTCTAGAAACCAAAATGTCCATGGAGAAAATGAAGATCATTGCTAAAAAAGTTTTCAAAGATTGGAATTGGACTTCTAATGTACATCATACTGCTAACAAGGCTAGAATTTGGCTTCTTTGGGACAGCAACTTTTTAACTGTGCAGAATATCAATAGTTCTGATCAGTATATTACATGCAAAGTGGAATCAAAAGATGGAAGGCTAAATTGTCTAATCACTGCTATATATGCTCTCAATCATATAGAAGGCAGGAAAATTCTCTGGGATGACCTTATGGATTTCAAAAAGAATGTTTCAGATCCCTGGTTAGTAGGAGGGGACTTCAATGCCATTCTCAGTAGTGAAGAGAAGATAGGTGGGGCTCATATTACAGATGCAGAGATTGAAGACTTTCAGAATTTCATTGATACAAGCCAATTAAAGCATATTAAATCCACTGGTTGTTTTTTCACCTGGAGTAACAAACAGGATGCTTCTACTAGAGTATGGAGTAGGTTGGATAGAATTCTAGTAAATGATGACTGGATTTTCCAATATACATCAAGCCAGGTTGAATATCTGATGCCACACTGCTCTGATCATTCCCCTGGATTGCTAACAATAGGTGAAGATATGAATTGTGGAGGCAAGAGACCTTTTAAATTCTTTGCTATGTGGACTAAACACCCTGACTTTCTACCAGCAGTCAGGTCAGTCTGGAATCAGCACATTCCTGGATACTACATGTACAAAGTTAAAAGCAAGCTCAATAATCTAAAGCCTGTGCTTAAAGAGCTGAACAAAAGACACTTTATGAGCATTAGTGAGCAGGTATCAAGGGCAAAAGCAGAGCTGCATGATATCCAAGTTCAACTGAATTCTGACCTCTTTAATCCAGGTCTGATTGCCAGGGAAAAAGAGCATATCAGGAAATATACAAAACTTCTTGACTGTGAAAATTCTTTTTACAAGCAAAAAGCCAATATTAAATGGGGATTGCAAGGTGATAAGAGCACCCAGTACTTCCATGCTGTCATGAAAAATAAAAGACACCACAATAGGGTGTTGTCTATATATACTGAAAATGGAATCAGGATTACAGAAACTCAAGGCATCATATCTGAATTTATCCAATACTACAAAAATTTGCTTGGAACTACTAATCACACTTCTCCTCCTGATCCTGAGGTTATCTCTAAAGGGCCAATTCTATCCTCTACTCAACGTGATGAGCTTAGCAAACCTCTTACCAGAGATGAAATTAGACAAGCTGTCTTTTCTATGCCAAATGGGAAGGCGCCAGGTCCAGATGGCTTCAGTGCCTCATTCTTTAAGGCTGCATGGGAAATCATTAATGAAGACATATACAAGGCAATTGAGGAATTCTTTAGTACAGGCAAATTACTTGGTGCTTTCAACTCAACAGCCATCACCTTGGTCCCTAAAACCCTCAATCCAAATACAGCATCTGACTTCGGACCAATAGCATGCTGCAACATCATATATAAAATCATCACAAAGATTATTGCTAACAGGATCCAGAATGTCATGGGGTTCTTGGTTAATGATGCACAGAGTGCATTTGTTAAAGGCAGACTCATCTCTAGCAATTTCCTCCTAGCCCATGAACTCATCAAACACTATGGAAGGAAGAATATATCTCCCAGAGCTATTATAAATGTGGACTTAAGAAAAGCTTTTGATACTATGAATTGGGGGTTCATTAAGGCCATGCTTGAGGGTTTAGGATTCCCTGGAAAAATGACAGACTGGATCTGGGAGTGTATCACTTCTCCTAAATTTTCTCTATCTCTTAATGGATCTTTGCATGGTTACTTCCAGGGTGCCAGAGGTCTGAGACAGGGAGACCCTCTCTCCCCCCATCTCTTTGTGATAGGCATGGAGTACCTGTCAAGAGGATTAGAGATTCTCAAGGAAGACAGGAATTTCTAATTCCATCCGAAATGTTCAAAAATGAAGCTAACACATCTGATTTTTGCAGATGACTTACTAATGTTTGGTAAAGCTGATATGAGCTCAATCATCAGTCTAAACACTTGCTTACAAGATTTTTGTCAAGTCTCAGGCCTAGAAGCAAACCCCACTAAGTGTGCAGTCTATCTGTGTGGCGTTGAAGATAACTTAAAGGCACAAATATGCACATATTTGAGCTTTTCAGAGGGAACATTACCAATGAGATACCTGGGCTTGCCTTTGACAACAAGAAGGATATCACACTTTGAATGTTCTTCTCTTATAAACAAAATTACCAATCAATTTCAAAACTGGCAGCAGAATAGAAGTTTATCTTATGCGGGGAGAATTCAAATGATTAAATCAGTCATACTGGGGATACAAACCTTTTGGTTCAGCAATTATATTCTACCGACTAAGATCCTTGAAAAAATTGACAGGCTTTGCTCAGCATTTCTATGGGGACAGAAAATCCATCTAATATCCTGGGATTCAGTCTGTCTGAACAAGAAGCAGGGGGGCTTGGGTCTGTTTTCAGCCAAAGTATGGAATCAAGCATCTGCTGTGAAGCTGCTATGGATGATTCATCAGAAGAAAGACATCCTCTGGATAAAATGGATCCATGGCCATTATCTAAAAAAATTCAAATGTTTGGCAAGTGCAGCAGAGGGTAAATGACTCTTGGATGTGAAAACAACTCCTCAAAACTAGAAACATGATTTTAGAAAAATATGGCAATGCAGATGAAGTGCTGAACATTCTTAACAGCTGCAGTAGCAATGGTAAACTTCGGCTATCTTTGGTATATAATATCTTAACCAATTCCTCTGCTGCAATAAACTGGTCTGAAACTACTTGGGGGAGACTAAATTACCCTAAACATTCAATAATCCTTTGGTTAGCCTTCCATTCTAGGTTTCTCACACAAGAAAGGTTGTGCAGATTTAGAATTCTCAGCACAAATTGTTGTGTCCTGTTTTCTAGGCAACCTGAAAATTGCAAGCATCTGTTTTTTGAATGTCAATATTCGGCTGAAGTGTGGAACAATGTGATGGACTGGTTGGGATACACATGGAGATCTTGTACTTGGGTTCAGCTCAGCAGTTGGTATTCTAGCTGCTTGAAAGGTAAAGGATTCAAGAAAGATTTGAAGCGAATGGCTCTCTCTGTGGCTGTCTACTTTATCTGGCAGGAGCGGAATGTTAGGATTTTCCAGGGGATTGCAAGAACTCCTGATACTCTTTTCCGTGCTATCAAAGTATCCATCTTCACCAGAATTTTGAATGATGATTTTCCTGCACATATTAAGGAAATGATAGTGAATTTGTAACTATGCATTTTCTATTGTTTACCAGGTTATTAACCCTGGTTTTTTGATGTACAGCACTTTACATACTTGGAAGATGAATAAAGCATTAATTCATTGACCAAAAAAAAACATTACGTTGTCTAGTGATTGAGGCTCTTGGGATATAATTGAAATGGCTAGAATATGATCGTCACTAACTTCTAATTCTTCCTCCACTATATTAGCCCCATTATCTTCCACTTGTAAACTTTTTTTTGATAAAAACAACGGTTAAACCTTGTTCATTAATAAAAATAAAGTTGAGTACAAAAAAAGATACAAAAGTAGGATACGATCTGTATCCACATGTTGCAATATAGAAAATAGATTTTCTACTGGTATTGATGTATAACTTTCTTCTTCCAAAGATCCGTGAAGATGAAGAGAGGGCCTTGCCGTCATTCATCGTTGACACATGTATAAGGAAGAACCAAAGCCAACTATACATATGCACAGTAGAAATTAAACTTTCTATAATCAACAACTATAAAACATCAAAAACTATTCTTTGTCAACGATAAATCAAAAACTTTCTATTATCTTCCACTTGTAAACTAGAAGTTGCTTTATTGGTTTTTGAGACTAAAAAACTCGCTATTTTTACTTAACCTCATCGATAAGAGTACATTTTCATTTGTTGATCATATTAATAGGCCTTGTTGACTCCTCCGATGATGATGACTATAAAAAAATATTAGCGAGGTTAAGATATTTGACATATTTTAAGAATTGATTAGGAATTTGAATTACACCTAATTTTGTTAAGAACAAAGAATATATAACGTCTTTACTTCTTTAGCAAAGAACTCACAACATCCCTTCAGATGCGAAATAACATAAGCATGAATTGTCATCCAAATTCGACTATCAAAAGAAATCATGAAATGCTAATCAAAAAAAGAATCTCTAGTAGCAATACACCTTGCCTAGGTTTGGTTCAATACATGTGCATGACAAACCTTAACCAGGAACTTCTTAGTCGTTACCAAATTGAAGGGAACATGCATCAACCTTACATTTTTTTTAGTAAAGAAAAAAT
>NC_033799.1:36839515-36851209 GCF_001876935.1 Asparagus officinalis | reverse complement strand
TGATGTGCGTCGGCAAATTGAAAGAAAAAATAAAGAATGGGAGCTTGACAACTTTTATTTGGACTTCAAGGAAAGTGAGGTTGGAAGAATGGGAGATTGAAGAAATCCCCCAGCATCTCCAACAGAACAAAGGGACCCTAAAGTTCTACTCCTAAAATCTACTGTAAGAATGAAACAACTAATCTACAATTTAAGTAAGGGAATTACATTCTAATTTTATTTTCAGAGAGCTGATCATATAAATTAGGAAAATACTAGGAAAGCTATCTAATTAATTAATAAATTAACTGATTAATAGACTCGGCCAAGTGATCAGTAATTTAATAGTTGATCTCTCGATAAAGAGTACGAAATGCTAGAATAGTTAGGGAATAAGGTCTTACCTATTATTAGTTGTTCTTGCAGATGCAATGAATGCCTCAGGCCTGATATAGGTTAAAGCATAAGGAGCTATAAATATGCATAACCATAAGATGAGAAAAGCTACAATTGGTGCATTCTTTCTAAAAGTTTGAATGTTGTCGAAAGACTTACATTTATGTCTTCCCTTAGATTTAGCATGATGATGTTGCCCATGGAAGAAAACCGCTAGCCACTTTTAAAAAAAAACAGTGTCTATGGGACTAATATCTCTGAGATATTAATAGCAGTTGAGAAGTACTTCGATAGTTACCCATGCTTTACCTTAGTATCTTCAAGTTTCTCATTTTTTGGCACATATTCATCGTATAATTGTCCCTAAATTGGATGGCCCCCAATTCTCACCATATCTAGTAAACTGATAGAAATATATCGCTATTTTGTAGCAAAAATATTAACATCTATATGCAAATACTCCAAGAAAATATTATAGAAGCTAAAAATTAATGTTGTAAGACCAAGAGATAAAAGCACAGGGCCATAGATGTAAGTTGATCTAGGGCATCAGTGTATTTTGGCAATACCTATGGGCACCGGTCATTATATTCCTTAATCATGAAAGATTTATTTTCTCTTATATCTCACCCATCCAATATTTTGACCAATAAAGTCAAGTTCAATGTCAATGAGTCTGATGGGAAAGCCTCAATGCAAATATTGAGGTGAAAGTGGAGGCAGAGGCTACAAGCATGTCTTTCGGAATTTGTCCCTACTTAAATTATGTAATCATTACTTCACACCAAACTAGTGAGTTCTTTAGATACCTCATGTACTATCTAATATATCGTAGTGGCTAATGACGTACATGCCATTGGACAAGTCTTTCCAATTTTAAGTCAATTTATTTATCTTCATAAAAGTGAGAACTAATTTTAGGGAATAATCAATAACTAAAGATTAATCAGACTCGACCCCCTCAACTAGTTGTCCACCTCCTCAACTAATTGATAATTAAATACATTTTAAAGAAGATGAAATAGAGAACAATAAGGATGATGAGAATAAAATCTCAAAATAAGGTTAGAATCCTAAGGATTTTATGAAAATGAGGCCCCACTTGTTTCCTGATATAATTTGAATTTGGGGTCAAATCGTAAGACTTCTCTAAATACACTTCTACTATATTGAGGCCCTTATCTATTTCAAATTTTATTCTCCAAGCACTAAGATTTTGGGGTGCACAGTCATCTTTTTTGGAATTTGACCTTTGCATTTGAACCCTGAGTCACATTGAGAATAAAATCTTGAAATAGAACCTAAAGGGTTTCAAAAAAATTATTCTATATAGAACTGTAAAACCCCATAATTTTAAAAAATACTATGTTAAATAGTATTAAATGAGTTATATAAGGAAAAATATCATTTATTGATGAATGAGTACGTTGGTGATTGATTTGAGATCAATTAAGTGTATAAATGAAAGTATACAAGTGTTAAACATACACAAAATGAGTGAAAACATGCGCACATACACAGAACCTATAGGCTAGAAAAGCCTCGGGTTGGTCGACTAATGTTTGCCAATTGGTTGACCAACCGAAGCTTATCAGTCGACTGATGGCAAGCATTAGTCGACCGACGGGCAGAATCCTAGTTAGTGTTGGTTTTGGGTTTTATTGATTTGTTTTGGTTTTGTTAGTATATATATCTAAGCATATACACCCGAAAATTCTCTTTTACATCATATTTCAGAACCCTAATAGCCACCCTCTCGCCTCAAAACTCTAGATAATATTTTTGATGAATTTTGAGAGTTTTGTGAAGCAAATACCGAGAAGAAGGCGAGATTGTTGGCGTTGGGCGAGGGAGAACCTATTTTCTTGCATTGTTTGGGATTCCTGCATGTATTGAGTCGGGTTTCATCTCCTCCAATCTCATTCCCATTTTTATTTGGTTTTATTTTAATTTTATTTGGTTTTATCGGGCCTCGAAACCTAGTTTAAGTACAATGATTATTCTTATAAATTATAGATCTTTTGGTTTCGAAAAGTTATAAACGAATTCTCTAATTTGGATTTAAGATCTAAAATAAATTTTAATATATAAATTTGTCAAGATTTATGGTTTTCAAGATGATTTTTACGAACATGACTATGTTAGGGGTAATATAATTCATTAAAGTAATAATAATTGAATTCATGTAGTTGTATGAACCCTAATCAAGTTTAACAACACTTATACAATATTATTGACAAAATTTTTGAATTTCCTTCTTACAAACAACACTTAAACCAATCTGCTATAGTGTCGGTCGACCGATCAGCATGATCAATAGAGCGAGTCCCTCCTTCACCCTTTTAGCCTTCATCTGTCCAGTCGACTAACAAGGTGCTTCGATCGACCGGCCATTCCTTGGTTGCATGCACGTTTGGTGCACGTTTGGTGCATGTTGCCTCCAGTTGACCGATGAGGGTTTCGGTCGATTGGGCAGTTTAACCTCATGAACTTTGTTTTTGGAAACATGAGTTAATTTCGAATACGATGTTTGGGTCCGCATTTTGAGACACATGCTTGACCATTAGAGTACGCGTATTAGCATGCACAATGAGAATATTAGAGGTACATAATATATATTTTGTTTCGGTCATGTAAAGTGACATATAAATTACATTTTATGATTGTTGATGCTTGATTGTGTTCGTTGGTATATCACAATAAGACCGCGGTAGACTACACTCAGGGTGGCTAGTTGGTATGTTGTAATAAGATCGCAACAGACTACACCCCATTGTGCATCATTATTTTCCAGAATAGGGTAATATCTCTATTTCCGTAGGGTGATTGAGTAAGGTAGTTGATGCCACATGATATTGTGAGCGCCTTACAAAAGTATCGTTGATTCAGATAGAGTTACATTTATTGTATTAATGCTCCTATTTTAGTTACCCGAGAGTAGCGCTATATTTACCTTGAGGCTTGTCCTACACGACATATTTCATGCGAGATTCATATGGTATGTTTATTCTTGTGATTATACCATCTACTAGAGGGTAGTGAGGATTCGACATGACTTGTATTTGTTGAGGTTTGGAGTTGTATTGTTTTTATTTATTGTTTTATTTATAGGATTTGGAATTAGAATTTAACAATTCACAACTTGAGACATGGTATATATATGAGAGTTTTCTTATTTGGATTATTTCGCTCGACGTACTAATTCTCGTGTTGTGGATTTCTAAATATCAAATTCCTCTTATTCCAGGATAGATGTTTGACATAACTATATTATATGTACTAACTTACATTTTTATATACTCATAACCCCCTTTCCCATGGGGGTGGCGAAGATAATCTCGCAAGTGCTTTGACGCTCGTTGTTTCTCCTCCTTTTAGACAGTGAGTCAGACACCTGAGAGTCGCAGGTTGATGGAGTTTTCAGCTTAGTTCCATCATTATTTTATATTAGTAGATGTTGAGAGCTCCAAAGTAGATATTGTTTACTTTTAGACTTTTAGAGATGCATTTTATTTTGGAGGGAAGAATGCCTTAGCACCCTTAGCACTATTTCATTGACTCTATGTATTAAGATACTTTATATTTGATTCAGTTTGTCAGTTGTACTTCATTTTATTCAGTTGGAACATGATTATGATTATTTAGATATCTCTTCTTTATATCATGTTCATTGCATTATTACCTTTATTTGCCTGTTTTGTACTTGCACTTGATTATTGATTATGTTTTGTACTTGCAGTTGATTATTGTTTCCACTAGAGAGATATTACTATAATGGTAAAACATGTTTTTGCACAGTGTGGGTGCATGATAGGTTTGACCTCCTTGTGTTCACATTAGACTGTAGTCTTATGTGAAACCAGGAGCATCACCATTGATATCAGAGCTCCAATTCTAGCATCCTTAGGATTATTCCTATGTTGAGTCATGGAGCTAGAATAGAATTTTCTAGGAATCATGTATAAAGTATGCTAGGAATTCCTAGAATGAGTGAGGACGTTATATACGTATATCTTAAAAATTATAAATTTTTTTAGGATGACTATCTTACTTTGATAGAAAAGTATTTGCATTGATGATATGTAATACGATTTTCCTATTCTTATATGTTATGATATTTATGCTTGTTATCTTATTTACTGTGTCTAATAAGCTCTACTCCATAACTTATAGATTGTAGGCATCGAAAATTACCTATAGGTCTCCGTGAGCAGCTAAAAGCTAAGAGAAAATAAGGAACGTCACTATCCAAGTCATAGAAGCTTGATTGACGTCGATGAACGCTTGAAGTGAATTGATGAACTACGTAAAATTACGGATTTTCAGAATAATGAGGATATGAACTAATCGGGAGCCCCGCATCACTTACAAAAGGGGAAGCGCCGTATGTGTCTCGGTTTAATCCGCAATGATCTAATCATTAGAACTTATAAATATCCTCGTCGGCTTTCCAATGCACTTTGAATCACTCAAATCCAAGTTCAGACAAAGAAGTTACGACGGAAATGGACAAGTGCACGAAAAAAAACGTCTCAGCCTGAGTTGAGACACCCCGAGGTGTCTCGGCACAAGCGAGACACCCCAAGGTGTCTCGGCCAAGGCTGAGACACCCTAAGGTGTCTCGGCCAAGGCTGAGAGTGTCTCGGCTTCGCTGAGACGCCCAGGGGTGTCTCCAGGCCTAAAAATGGGCTTTTGTGTAGTTTCAACCACCCAAACTCCCCCCGAGCCTATAAATACAGCCTCAGGCCCTCATTTTTCGAGAGCTGGAATTTTGGAGAATTAGCGAAGCCCTGCCGGATTGAAGATTGATCGAGTTCTTCAAATGCTAAAGAGAGAAATTCTTCAAATCTGCACCACCCGCGTCCGATCCTTAGGATTATCCCATTGCGATAATCCTAAGAAGAGCAATTATCTCGTCGTTGCCGAGATAAGCGTTTCTGCTTCTAGATTCCTTCACGAATCGATGCAGTTCTGGATCTGATCTGATTGTCAGGTAGTCCACAGATATCATTGTCCCCATCACCGGCTAAAGACCCACGCAAGCAAGAAAAAACGAACGGATCTTGTGTTATTTTCGAGAAAGTTATAATATTTCATTTTGTTTTGTTAAAAAATTTGAATTCTTTGTAAACGATTGATATTATAATGAATTCAGCAATGAAGGCAACTTTTACCGAAAACAAACTGGTGACTACAGTAGGAGCCAACAACCTCGATGTCGAGGCTGTCATGACGTAACCAACATTTAGGATCCGGGTAAATGAAGAGATCGAATATGAGTTCGATCAACAAAAGTTTAAAGAGTACCTCTCTTCCTCCTCCCCCAGATCCACCTCTCCAAGCAGGCGCAGGAAGGTCTCCTCTTCTAGAAACACTCACGGGGTTTTAGGCTTGAAGATCTAGGATCCCCTCGCCACCGCTGCACCCATGCCCCGCGATGTCCCTGCGGCATCCAAAGAAGTCAAAGCTGTAGATCCAGACTCCTCTTCCGCCATGAAGATAAATGGTGAAGGTGCTCTAATTTTTTCGAAGAGGACACGCCAAAGACGGTGTCAACGCCTTGCGCGACAACTGGCCAAAGCTTTAGAGTCGATGGACGGGATCCGCTATAATGAGGATCTAAAATCAAGGCAGCGCCAAGAACGGCAACGGCGAACCGCCAACCTCTCCTCTAAGGCGGAGAAGAACGAATGGGTCCGCGTCAAAAAGACTCGCTCTACTCTCGAAGAGCGAATCAAGAAACGCCATGCATTGCTCGCGCATGCTTGAGTCATTCTGCAGAAAGCGGAAGAGATGCAAAAAGAAGAGACGGTTAAGAAGCCGCCCAGACACAAACAGGTGTGGGTACCAAAGGTAAAACCAGCACTTAAGACAAAAGTGAAGGAAGTTACCATCCGGCCTTCTTTAAATCTAGATCCCGTTTCCCCTGTCCCCGCACCTCCGACGGGGCTGGGTAATAGCATAGATCTTACAAGATCCAGAGTTCCTTTGAAAGGTCGTCTCGGTCCTTTACCGGAAGGTCGAGGTAAAGCACCCGTGAAGGAGCGATAGGGACCATTGAAAGGTCCCCAAACAACAATCCAGACTGGGGGTCGTACCAAACCCCCTAAGAAAGATAATAAAGGGAAAGCCCCTGTTACCGACCGCATTGGATTGCGGGTTGAAGTTTAAGAGCCCGTTAGGTTTTCACGCTCACAAAAGCGTAAACCTGAACGAGTGACTTTTGGGGACGCTAATAAAGTGTCGTATCCCCAGAGGGAAACATATTTGTCTGATGATGATGTTATACCTGGGAAGTTGTGCCAACATTCTATGGGTTGCTCCAGTTATCAAACTGACGAGTTGTACTATAGGGGACCAATAGACGAAGGGATTACCAGAGAATGCAGAAGGGGCTCCCTTCAGATGATGAAACCTCGGATGTTCGCTCGGATGCTTGCTCGGATGCTTGCTCAGTGATGGCTTCAGATGACACCGCATCAAGTGTAGGACAACCCTATGAATCATTCATGATTAACGCCGAACAGATGGCCAAGATACATGAGGACGCTTTGACTAAGCAAAAGGAAACTTTTAAATTTGAAATGAAAATGGCTATGCAGCAAATGAGAGAAATGTATGACCAGCAAATCACGGCACTGATGACTCATCAAGGAGAATCCAGTCGTCGCAATAATCCTAACCAAGGTGATGATAAACGAAAAGTGGAGGATAATGCCAACATGAACACCCCTCCCGTCAACAATAATAATGGAAGTGGCCCCTTGGATGATAACAATATGAGGGAGGACCACATTACTTCTCCCCGAAACCACTCGAAGACAGATATGAATGAAGATAAGAAAATGAGGGATTTGGAAAACAAGATCAACGCGTTGATGAGTGCTCAAGAAGTGAAGAGGTCCGGGATACCATGTCCATATCCAAGGGAGTGGGAATCAATTCCATACCCGGTGAGTTCAATTTAATCAATTTCACACCATTTGATGGAAAGGGTTCCTCTACCCAGCACTTAATATATTATAAGTCTCACTTAGGATAATCTCCGGGAATGAACCTCTAATGGTGCGGTCATTCGTTGGCACTCTTCGAGGAGCAGCCTTCGATTGGTATCGCCGTCTTAAGCCGGGGAGTATCAAAATTTGGGATGACATGGAGGATATGTTTTTGACAAACTTTTTCGACGATGACACTGAGATTTCAATTGGTACATTATTTGACGAAAAATAGAAAAATGGTGAGACGGTTGAAAACTTCATCAAGAGATTTCAGAACAAAGCGATGAACTGCAGGGATCCGGTTAGTGAAGACTTCATCCTCGAGACTTGTCACAATAATCTTTCATTGGACATCCTCAAAGCTATGGGAATGGCACCACCAAAGACTTGGAAAGATTTGAAAGTGTGAGGAGAACGAGCCGAAAGATTCCTTAAAAGGAAGAAGACTGAAAGAGGTCAAACAGCAAATAATACTCCACAACAGAACTTTGTTCCTAAAGATAAAGGAAAGGCACAAGCGAATGTGGTGGACGCGAACCAAACATTCGAAGTACAAGCGCAACCGCAATAGCAACAGAAAGTGCCTCAACGATCAAGGTGGCAACAACAGCCTCAGAAACAAAAGGCTTTGGAACCAAAATTCCCAAAGGTCTACTCGTTCAAAGAGGATGAGGTCCCCGGTATCTTCAAATACCTCATAGAGAATAACAAGATTAAGCTGCCTCCGATCCAAGATCAGGAAGATGCTAAAAGAATTAGTGACCCTAAGTACTGCGTATTTCATAGAGCGGTGCACCATCCTACCAAGGCAAGCTACGCCCTCAAGGATAAGATCCAAGCTTTAATCAATGTCGGAGTCATCACTATGAAGCAACCAAAGGAGAAGGTGGGTGAGAATGCAGTATCGATTAGCTTTGGATCCGTTCCCTTGAACTAGTTTCAGCCTAAACCAGTAATAAACGCGGCGATAAAGACTATGAACAATGATCCTCACAAGCAACGCCAGAAAGGACTTGTACCACACACATCTCCAAATGGCAAGATTCTTTGGGTTCACCCCGATCTAATTAGAGATGAACAATGGACTTGATCCTCTTCCAAGAAAAAGTCAAAAGGAAAGGGTAAGTCTTGTTGTGGAGCTGCAGCCATTCCAGAAGGAGATGACGAAAGTATTCCTACTTTCCCATTATCCGAAGATGAGCAGGAGACTTTTACTACTAGGAGCGGGAATGAGTACCACTTCAAATATCCGGATGCCTCCGAGCAGTTAGCTGAACAAGGGGTGACCAAAACTATTCCCTCTAAGACATTGGTGGAAATAGGGGTGATCGCGACTCCCCCTGCACCCGTAGTTGAGGAGAAAGCCCAACAAAAGCAAAAAGAGCCTCTACATCAGGAAGTACAAAACCCGAAGCAGTCTTGGTTTAATCTACCGATTGGAAGAGACAAACCGGGAACTTCAAGCTCTCAACCTCGTATCTATATTACGGTGCAACTAGCTAATATACCAGCTAGAATAACGTTGTATGAATTGTTGCGTCTCTCAAAAGACACGAGAGAAGCATTACAAGAAGCTTTGACCAATTCCGAAGCTTTCCTGACCCGAATCAAGCCATCTCCTGAAGAACCAGAGCCGTCGGTTCAACACTGCAATCTCGCGGCGCACCATTTTCCCTGCATTTATTTTACCAAAGAAGACATGCAGATGAAGAACTCAAAGTATGACCGGCCTTTGTACTTCACCGAGCACATTGGCTCTAGCATTGTCAACCGGATCCATGTCGATCCGGGTTCCGCTGTCAGCATCATGCCGCTTCGATTGATGTACAATCTCGGAATACCAGCTAGTAAGTTAGCCTTCACGGGCACTACGATCTACGGATTCAACACCAGTGGGTCCAGACCCTTGGGAAAGACTCGAGTAAAGTGCCAGATCGGGGATTTGAAGTCAGAAGTCACGTGCTATGTGATTGACGCGGAAACATCCTATAACTTATTGTTAGGTCGATCCTGGATCCATGGTAATCTTATAGTCTTGTCAACTCTTCATCAGTTCCTCAAACAGATGGATACTAATAATGAAGTCAAGACGGTGGCCGCGGATAAGCAACCGTTTAAGGGGTTGGAGCACTATTTCACCGATTCTCTTCTATACGGTGTCGAATCTGATAATGAACCATCGGCCCAAGGAACAGACAGCGGAGATGAAGCTGATACCGAAGCTGGGTTTGATTACGATGGTGGTTTTGTACTTAATTACATTGTACCCATTGTAATTAATCTTGACGATAAAGAATCATCGGAAAGTAGTTGTAACTGGCAACTTGCCGAAGAAATATTAATAAATGATGATTTAGAGTACTCGATGTGTCTTGATAATATCACTAAGGAGCTGTATGATAACCCTGACTTGTATATACCACTTCAATCATTTTGTATGATGAAAAAGCAGGTACAGGATACATGCGGAATGACACTTGTCATCCCCGCAAAGATAGGGAGTGAAAAAGAAGTCATCCACGGTAAAGGAAGAGAATCTCCGATACCAAACCACTTCTTGGAAGAGAAAGACAATGATGATAAACCTGCCCCTCATCTCCGATAACAGATTAATCTTTCCTCACAAAAATCCCCCACTGATCAAATCAATTGATGGTGGGCCCGCCAAAACTTCAATCTGCTAATTCAAGTTAATTTTTAAATTTTGACATGTTAAGCACTAATCACTTAGCATTGAAGTCCTCCATTGAGTGATAGTACAAGTCGACATTTTCTATTGCTACCTGTATTTCGCTCTCTTTGCTTTCAGGTTAAACCTATAAAAGTTAGGGCCAAAGCCAAATTCTCCTCTCGATTCCTTCCATGAAAACGAGGTCCACTTTTAATTCAAACAATCAAACCTATAAAAGTTAGGATTGTTCCTAATCTCACTTAGTCAAACCTACAGATAGTTAGGACTAAGTCCGAGTCATCCCTTTCGATAAACGAAAGACTGCCATTGTTCTTTTTTCAACCAAACCTATAAAAGTTAGGGTCGAAATTGAACTTTCCCCTCAATAAATGAGAAACTTTTTTTGGATCAAACAACCAATCCTATAAAAGTTAGGGTCGTTTGAATCTTTCCGATTCTCGAAGTGGAGATCCCACTCTTAGTTTTATCTTTTCGGATTCTGGGGGTAGAGATCCCACCTCAAGTTTCCTTTCCAACTGTAGATAGAGTATAAAATTCTTCTTCTTCAGAGTTGAAAGATAGAATATAAAATTCTTCCTCTTTCATTTTGGGTTCGTCTTTACCCTAAACAGAACCTGGGGCCAAGGATATAAAATTCTTCCGCTCCAATTTCGGATTTGTTCCTGCCTTAAGAAGAGACACAATTCTCAACTTCTAATCCATGCACTTTATGCACGGGGAATTTTATCCCGACTTCTAAATAGAGATAAGCCTACGCCTAACACGCGTTGCCAGTTTAGTCTTTCGCCGATTGAAAAAGACACCAGAGCCTAAGTCTGAGGAATTTTATCGCGAAACCTAAGAAGGGATAAGTCATCGTCTAATACGCGATGCTGGGTACCTTTTTCCCATAAAAATAGTGAAGTCTATGTATTCAAAGTCATAGCATTAAGTCTAGGAGAAGTAATTCTCTTAGCACAACGTTACATGTGAAACGGGTTTTAATAATTTACATGCTAGCCCGACTCGAATGGTAGTCAGTAAAGGCTCATCAAACCCATTTATGGCTGAGGGTTTGCCAAATATCCTAAGTCTATGCCTAACACACATCGTCGGTTTAGTCTTTCACCGATTGAAAAAGACATCAGAGTCTAAGTCTGGGGAATTTTATCATGAAACCTAAGAAGGAATAAGTCATCGCCTAACACGCGTTGCTGGGTACCTTTTCCCATAAGAAATGGTGATGTCTATGTATTCAAAATCATAGCATCAAGTCTAAGTGAATTAGGCACATCAAACCCGTTGGATGCGGAACGGACTAAAATAATCTGCATGCTAGCCCAATTCAAACGGTAATCGGTAATGGCACATCAAACCCGTTGGAGGCTGAGGATTTTCCAAAAATCTTATAAGCGTTATGTCCACTGGGTTCACAATCAAGAAAGAAACATCATGACAGAGGAGGAGTGCGCTAAGGGCAAGACTTTGTTTCATTAATAAAATTAGGCCAAATGGAGATACAAGAAAACTTCTCAAATCAGATTTAACAAACTGAAGGAAGCAATTTTAGCCTTAACAGTGGCAAGCTTCTCTACCTGTTCCACTCGAACCTTCTCCTCCTCTTTCATCTGAAGCTAGGCATTAGCAAGA